>NW_027596339.1:0-228000 GCF_964194155.1 Cetorhinus maximus
ATGAAAGAACGAGGGTGGAGGAGGGTGGAGGATGGTGGAGGAGATATGAATGAACTAGGGTGGAGGAGGGTGGAGGAGAGATGAATGAACTAGAGTGGAGGAGGATGGAGGAGGGTGGAGGAGTGATGAATGATCTAGGGTGGTGGAGGGTGGAGGAGAGATGAATGACTTAGGGTGGAGGAGTGTGGAGGATAGATGAATGGAATAGATTTGAGGAAGGTGGTGGAGAGATTAATGAACTAGAGTGGAGGAGGATGGAGGAGGGTGGAGGAGAGTTGAATGAACTAGAGTGGAGGACGGTACAGGAGAGATGAATGAACTAGGCTGGAGGAGCGATGAGGGGAGATGAATGAACTAGAATGGAGGAAGGTTGAGGAGGGTGGAGGAGAGATGAATGACCTAGGGAGGAGGTGAGTGCAGGATAGATGAATAAACTAAGGTGGATGAGGGTGGAGGAATGATGAATGAACTAGGGTGGTGGAGGGTGGAGGAGAGATGAATGAATTAGGGTGGAGGAGGGAGGATGAGGGTGGAGGAGAGATGAATGACCTAGGGAGGAGGAGAGTGGAGGATTGATGAATAAACTAGGGTGGATGAGGGTGGAGGAATGATGAATGAACTAGGGTGGTGGAGGGTGGAGGAGAGATGAATGAATTAGGGTGGAGGAGGGAGGATGAGGGTGGAGGAGAGATGAATGACCTAGGGAGGAGGAGAGTGGAGGATAGATGAATAAACTAGGGTGGATGAGGGTGGAGGAATGATGAATGAACTAGGGTGGTGGTGGGTGGAGGAGAGATGAATGAATTAGGGTGGAGGAGGGAGGATGAGGGTTGAGTAGAGATGAATGAACTAGAGTGGAGAAGTGTGCAGTGGAGATGATTGAGCTAGGGTGGAGGAGGTTGGAGGGGAGATGAATGAACGAGAGTGGATGAGAGATGAACGAACTAGGGTGGAGGACGGTGGAGGAGAGATAAATGAACTAGACTGGAGGAGAGTGGAGCAGAGATGAATGAACTAGAGTGGAGGAGGGTTGAGGAGGATGGAGGAGAGATGAATGAACTAGAGTGGAGGAGGATGGAGGTGGTTGGAGGAGAGAGGAATGAACTAGAACTGAAGAGGGTGGAGGAGAGATGAATGTACAAGGGTGGAGGAGGGTGGAGGAGAGATGAATGACCTCGGGGGGAGGAGACTGGAGGAGAGATGAATGAACTAGGGTGGAGGAGGGTCGAGGAAAGGTGAATGAACTAGGGTGGAGGAGAGTGGAGGAGAGATGAATGAACTAGAATGGTGGAGGGTGGAAGAGAGATGAATGAACTAGGGTGGAGGGGGTGGAGGAGAGATGAATGAACTAGGGTGGAGGAGGGTGGAGGAGAGATAAATGATCTAGAGTGGAGGAGGTTGGAGGAGGTTTGGATGAGGGTGGAGGATAGTTGAATGAACTAGAGTAGAGGAGGGTGGAGGAGGGAGGAGGAGAGATGAATGAACTAGACTGGAGGAGGGTGGAGGAGAGTTGAATGATCTAGAGTGGAGGACGGTGGAGGAGATATGAATGAACAAGAGTGGTGGAGGGAGGAGGAGGGTGGAGGAGAGATGAATGAACTAAAGTGGATGTGGGTGGAGGAGAGATGAATGAACAATGGTGGAGGAGCGATGAATGAACTAGAGAGCAGGAGGGTGGAGGAGAAATGAATGGACTAGTGTGGAGGAGGGTAGAAGTGAGATGAATGAACTAGAGTGGAGGAGGGTTGAGGGGAGATGAATGAACTAGATTGGAGGAGGGTGGAGAGAGGAATGAACTAAGGTGGAGGAGGCTGGAGGAGAGATGAATGAAATAGAGTGGAGGAGGGAGGAGGATAGTAGAGGAGAGATGAAAAAACTAAACTGGAGGTGGGTGGAGATAAAATGAATGAACGAGAGAGGAGGAGGGTGGAGGAAAGATGAATGAACTAGAGTGGAGGAAGGTTGAGGATGTTGGAGGAAAGATCAATAAATCAGGGTTGAGGAGGGTGGAGCAGAGCTGAATGAACTAGGATGGAGGAGGGTGGAGATGGGTGGAGGAGAGATGAATGAACTAGACTGGAGGAAAGATGAAGGATGTAGGGTGGTGGAGGTTTGAGGAGTGTGGAGGAGAGATGAATGAACTAGAGTGGAGGAGGATGGAGGAGGGTGGAGGAGAGATGAATGAACTAGAGTGGAGGACAACGGAGGAGGGTGGAGGAGAGATGAATGAACGAGAGTGGAGGCGGATGGAGGTGGGTGGAGGAGAGATGAATGAGCTATGTTGGAGTCTGGTGGTGGAGAGATGAAAGAACGAGGGTGGAGGATGGTGGAGGATGGTGGAGGAGATTTGAATGAACTAGGGTGGAGGATTGTGGTGGAGAGATGAATGAACTAGAGTGGAGGAGGATGGAGGAGGGTGGAGGAGAGATGAATGATCTAGGGTGGTGGAGGGTGGAGGAGAGATGAATGACCTAGGGTGGAGGAGTGTGGAGGAGAGATGAATAAACTAGGGTGGATGTGGGTGGGGGAATGATGAATGAACTAGAGTGGAGATAGGTGGAGGAGAGATGAATAAACAAGAGTGGAGGAGGGTGGAGTAGAAATGAATGAACTAGAGCGGAGGAGAGTGGAGGAGGGTGGAGGAGAGATGAATGAACTAGGGTGGAGGGGGTGGAGGAGAGATGAATGAACTAGGGTGGAGGAGGGTGGAGGAGAGATAAATGAACTAGAGTGGAGGAGGTTGGAGGAGGTTCGGATGAGGGTGGAGGATAGTTGAATGAACTAGAGTATAGGAGGGAGGAGGAGAGATGAATGAACTAGACTGGTGGAGGGTGGAGGAGAGTTGAATGAACTAGAGTGGAGGACGGTGGAGGAGATATGAATGAACAAGAGTGGTGGAGGGAGGAGGAGGGTGGAGGAGAGATGAATGAACTAAAGTGGATGTGGGTGGAGGAGAGATGAATGAACAATGGTGGAGGAGCGATGAATGAACTAGAGAGCAGGAGGGTGGAGGAGAAATGAATGGACTAGTGTGGAGGAGGGTAGAAGTGAGATGAATGAACTAGAGTGGAGGAGGGTTGAGGGGAGATGAATGAACTAGAGTGGAGGAGGGTGGAGAGAGGAATGAACTAAGATGGAGGAGGGTGGAGGAGAGATGAATGAAATAGAGTGGAGGAGGGAGGAGGATAGTAGAGGAGAGATGAAAAAACTAAACTGGAGGTGGGTGGAGGAAAAATGAATGAACTAGAGAGGAGGAGGGTGGAGGAAAGATGAATGAACTAGAGTGGAGGAAGGTTGAGGATGTTGGAGGAGAGATCAATAAATCAGGGTTGAGGAGGGTGGAGCAGAGCTGAATGAACTAGGATGGAGGAGGGTGGAGATGGGTGGAGGAGAGATGAATGAACTAGAGTGGAGGAGAGATGAAGGATGTAGGGTGGTGGAGGTTTGAGGAGTGTGGAGGAGAGATGAATGAACTAGAGTGGAGGAGGATGGAGGAGAGTGGAGGAGAGATGAATGAACTAGAATGGAGGACAACGGAGGAGGGTGGAGGAAAGATGAATGAGTGAGAGTGGAGGCGGATGGAGGTGGGTGGAGGAGAGATGAATGAGCTATGTTGGAGTGTGGTGGAGGAGAGATGAAAGAACGAGGGTGGAGGAGGGTGGAGGATGGTGGAGGAGATATGAATGAACTAGGGTGGAGGAGAGATGAATGAACTAGAGTGGAGGAGGATGGAGGAGGGTGGAGGAGAGATGAATGATCTAGGGTGATGGAGGGTGGAGGAGAGATGAATGAATTAGTGTGGAGGAGGGTCGAGGAAAGATGAATGAAATAGGGTGGAGGAGGGTGGAGGAGAGATGAATGAACTAGAGTGGAGGAGTGTGGAGGAGAGGTCAATGAACTAGGTTCGAGGAGGGTGGTGGGGAGATGAATGAACTAGGATGTTGGAGGGTGGAGGAGAGATGAATGAATTAGGGTGGAGGCGGGTGAAGTAGAGATGAATGAACTAGAGTGGAGGAGTGTGGAGTGGAGATGAATGACCTCGGGTGGAGGAGGGTGGAGGAGAGATGAATGAACTAGGAGGGAGGAGGTTGGAGGAGGGATGAATGAACTAGGGTGGAGGAGCGTGAAGGAGAAATGAATGAACTAGAGTGGAGGATGGTGGAAAAGAGATGAAAAAACTAGGGTGGAGGAGAGATAAATGAACTAGAGTGGAGGAGGTTGGAGGAGGTTTGGATGAGGGTGGAGGATAGTTGAATGAACTAGAGTAGAGGAGGGTGGAAAAGGGAGGAGGAGAGATGAATGAACTAGACTGGAGGAGGGTGGAGGAGAGTTGAATGAACTAGAGTGGAGGACGGTGGAGGAGATATGAATGAACAAGAGTGGTGGAGGGAGGAGGAGGGTGGAGGAGAGATGAATGAACTAAAGTGGATGTGGGTGGAGGAGAGATGAATGAACAATGGTGGAGGAGCGATGAATGAACTAGAGAGCAGGAGGGTGGAGGAGAAATGAATGGACTAGTGTGGAGGAGGGTAGAAGTGAGATGAATGAACTAGAGTGGAGGAGGGTTGAGGGGAGATGAATGAACTAGAGTGGAGGAGGGTGGAGAGAGGAATGAACTAAGGTGGAGGAGGGTGGAGGAGAGATGAATGAAATAGAGTGGAGGAGGGAGTAGGATAGTAGAGGAGAGATGAAAAACCTAAACTGGAGGTGGGTGGAGGAAAATTGAATGAACTAGAGAGGAGGAGGGTGGAGGAAAGATGAATGAACTAGAGTGGAGGAAGGTTGAGGATGTTGGAGGAGAGATCAATAAATCAGCGTTGAGGAGGGTGGAGCAGAGCTGAATGAACTAGGATGGAGGAGGGTGGAGATGGGTGGAGGAGAGGTGAATGAACTAGAGTGGAGGAGAGATGAAGGATGTAGGGTGGTGGAGGTTTGAGGAGTGTGGAGGAGAGATGAATGAACTAGAGTGGAGGAGGATGGAGGAGGGTGGAGGAGAGATGAATGAACTAGAGTGGAGGACAACGGAGGAGGGTGGAGGTGAAATGAATGAACGAGAGTGGAGGAGGATGGAGGAGCGTGAAGGAGAAATGAATGAACTAGAGTGGAGGATGGTGGAAAAGAGATGAAAAAACTAGGGTGGAGGAGAGATAAATGAACTAGAGTGGAGGAGGTTGGAGGAGGTTTGGATGAGGGTGGAGGATAGTTGAATGAACTAGAGTAGAGGAGGGTGGAGGAGGGAGGAGGAGAGATGAATGAACTAGACTGGTGGAGGTTGGAGGAGAGTTGAATGAACTAGAGTGGAGGATGGTGGAGGAGATATGAATGAACTAAAGTGGATGTGGGTGGAGGAGAGATGAATGAACAATGGTGGAGGAGCGATGAATGAACTAGAGAGCAGGAGGGTGGAGGAGAAATGAATGGACTAGTGTGGAGGAGGGTAGAAGTGAGATGAATGAACTAGAGTGGAGGAGGTTTGAGGGGAGATGAATGAACTAGAGTGGAGGATGTGGAGAGAGTAATGAACTAAGATGGAGGAGGGTGGAGGAGAGATGAATGAAATAGAGTGGAGGAGGGAGGAGGATAGTAGGGGAGGGATTAAAAAACTAAACTGGAGGTGGGTGGAGGAAAAATGAATGAACTAGAGAGGAGGAGGGTGGAGGAAAGATGAATGAACTAGAGTGGAGGAAGGTTGAGGATGTTGGAGGAGAGATCAATAAATCAGGGTTGAGGAGGGTGGAGCAGAGCTGAATGAACTAGGATGGAGGAGGGTGGAGATGGGTGGAGGAGAGATGAATGAACTAGAGTGGAGGAGAGATGAAGGATGTAGGGTGGTGGAGGTTTGAGGAGTGTGGAGGAGAGATGAATGAACTAGAGTGGAGGACAACGGAGGAGGGTGGAGGAGAGATGAATGAACGAGAGTGGAGGCGGATGGAGGTGGGTGGAGGAGAGATGAATGAGCTATGTTGGAGTCTGGTGGAGGAGAGATGAAAGAACGAGGGTGGAGGATGGTGGAGGAGATATGAATGAACTAGGGTGGAGGAGGGTGGTGGAGAGATGAATGAACTAGAGTGGAGGAGGATGGAGGAGGGTGGAGGAGAGATGAATGATCTAGGGTGGTGGAGGGTGGAGGAGAGATGAATGAATTAGGGTGGAGGAGGGTCGAGGAAAGACGAATGAAATAGGGTGGAGGAGGGTGCAGGAGAGATGAATGAACTAGGGTGGAGGAGTGTGGAGGAGAGGTCAATGAACTAGGTTCGAGTAGGGTGGTGGGGAGATGAATGAACTAGGATGGTGGAGGGTGGAGGAGAGATGAATGAATTAGGGTGGAGGCGGGTGAAGTAGAGATGAATGAACTAGAGTGGAGGAGTGTGGAGTGGAGATGAATGACCTCAGGTGGAGGAGGGTGGAGGAGAGATGAATGAACTAGGAGGGAGGAGGTTGGAGGAGGGATGAATGAACTAGGGTGGAGGAGCGTGAAGGAGAAATGAATGAACTAGAGTGGAGGATGGTGGAAAAGAGATGAAAAAACTAGGGTGGAGGAGGGTGCAAGAGAGATGAATGAACTAGAGTGGAGGAGGGTGGAGAGATGAAAGAACTACGGTTGGAGGAGTGTTGAGGAGGGTGGAGGAGAGATGAATGAACGAGTGTGGAGGAGGGTGGAGAAGAGATGAATGAACTAGAGTGGAGGAGGTTGGAGGAGAGATGAAAGAACTAGGGTGGAGGAGGGTGGAGAGATGAAAGAACTACGGTTGGAGGAGTGTTGAGGAGGGTGGAGGAGAGATGAATGAACGAGTGTGGAGGAGGGTGGAGAAGAGATGAATGAACTAGAGTGGAGGATGGTGGAAAAGAGATGAAAAAACTAGGGTGGAGGAGGGTGGAGGAGAGATAAATGATCTAGAGTGGAGGAGGTTGGAGGAGGTTTGGATGAGGGTGGAGGATAGTTGAATGAACTAGAGTAGAGGAGGGTGGAGGAGGGAGGAGGAGAGATGAATGAACTAGACTGGAGGAGGGTGGAGGAGAGTTGAATGAACTAGAGTGGAGGACGGTGGAGGAGATATGAATGAACAAGAGTGGTGGAGGGAGGAGGAGGGTGGAGGAGAGTTGAATGAACTAAAGTGAATGTGGGTGGAGGAGAGATGAATGAACAATGGTGGAGGAGCGATGAATGAACTAGAGAGCAGGAGGGTGGAGGAGAAATGAATGGACTAGTGTGGAGGAGGGTAGAAGTGAGATGAATGAACTAGAGTGGAGGAGGGTTGAGGGGAGATGAATGAACTAGAGTGGAGGAGGGTGGAGAGAGTAATGAACTAAGATGGAGGAGGGTGGGGGAGAGATGAATGAAATAGAGTGGAGGGGGGAGGAGGATAGTAGAGTAGAGATGAAAAAACTAAACTGGAGGTGGGTGGAGGAAAAATGAATGAACTAGAGAGGAGGAGGGTGGAAGAAAGATGAATGAACTAGAGTGGAGGAAGGTTGAGGATGTTGGAGGAGAGATCAATAAATCAGGGTTGAGGAGGGTGGAGCAGAGCTGAATGAACTAGGATGGTGGAGGGTGGCGATGGGTGGAGGAGAGATGAATGAGCTATGTTGGAGTCTGGTGGAGGAGAGATGAAAGAACGAGGGTGGAGGAGGGTGGAGGATGGTGGAGGAGATATGAATGAACTAGGGTGGAGGAGGGTGGAGGAGAGATGAATGAACTAGAGTGGAGGAGAGATGAAGGATGTAGGGTGGTGGAGGTTTGAGGAGTTTGGAGGAGAAATGAATGAACTAGAGTGGAGGAGGATGGAGGAGGGTGGAGGAGAGATGAATGAACTAGAGTGGAGGACAACGGAGGAGGGTGGAGGAGAGATGAATGAACGAGAGTGGAGGCGGATGGAGGTGGGTGGAGGAGAGATGAATGAGCTATGTTGGAGTCTGGTGGAGGAGAGATGAAAGAACGAGGGTGGAGGAGTGTGGAGGATGGTGGAGGAGATATGAATGAACTAGGGTGGAGGAGGGTGGAGGAGAGATGAATGAACTAGAGTGGAGGAGGATGGAGGAGGGTGGAGGAGAGATGAATGAACTAGGGTGGAGGAGTGTGGAGGAGAGTTCAATGAACTAGGTTCGAGGAGGGTGGTGGGGAGATGAATGAACTAGGATGGTGGAGGGTGGAGGAGAGATGAATGAATTAGGGTGGAGGCGGGTGAAGTAGAGATAAATGAACTAGAGTGGAGGAGTGTGGAGTGGAGATGAATGACCTCAGGTGGAGGAGGGTGGAGGAGAGATGAATGAACTAGGAGGGAGGATGTTGGAGGAGGGATGAATGAACTAGGGTGGAGGAGCGTGAAGGAGAAATGAATGAACTAGAGTGGAGGATGGTGGAAAAGAGATGAAAAAACTAGGGTGGAGGAGGGTGCAAGAGAGATGAATGAACTAGAGTGGAGGAGGGTGGAGAGATGAAAGAACTACGGTTGGAGGAGTGTTGAGGAGGGTGGAGGAGAGATGAATGAACGAGTGTGGAGGAGGGTGGAGAAGAGATGAATGAACTAGAGTGGAGGAGGTTGGAGGAGAGATGAAAGAACTAGAGCAGAGGAGGGTGGAGAGATGATTGAACTAGGATGGAGGAGGTTGGAGGAGATGAGAATGAATTAGAGTGGAGGAGGATGGAGGAGAGATGAATGATCTAAGGTTGTGGAGGGTGGAGGAGAGATGAATGAACCATGATGGATGAGGGTGGAGGAGGGACGAATGAACTAGAGTGGAGGAGGATTGAGGTGGGTGGAGGAGAGATGAATGAACTAGAATGGAGGAGGGTGGAGGAGAGATGAATGAACTAGAGTGGAGGAGGGTGGAGGAGAGATGAAGGATGTAGCGTGGGGGAGGTTTGAGGAGGGTGGAGGAGAGATGAATGAACAAGGGTGGAGGAGGGTGGAGGAGAGATGAATAAACTGGGATGGTGGAGGCTGGAGGAGAGATTAATGAACTAGGGTGGAGGAGGTTCAAGGAAAGGTGAATGAACTGGGGTGGAGCATTGTGGAGGAGAGATGAAGGAACTAGGGTGGAGGAGGTTGGAGGAGAGATGAATGAACTAGAGTGGAGGAGTGTGGTGGAGTGATGAATGAACGAGTATGGTGCAGGGTGGTGGAGAGATGAATGAACTAGAGTGGAGGAGGTCTGAGGATGTTGGAGGAGAGATCAATGAACTAGGGTAGAGGAGGGTGGAGGAGAGATGAATGAACTAGGGTGGAAGAGAGTGGAGGAGGGAGGAGGAGAGATGAATGAAGCAGAGTGTAGGAGGGTGCAGGAGAGTTGAATGAACTAGAGTGGAGGAGGGTGGAGGAGATGTGAATGAACAAGAGTGGTGGAGGGAGGAGGAGGGAGGAGGAGAGTTGAATGAACTAAAGTGGATGTGGGTGGAGGAGAGATGAATGAACAAGGGTTGAGGAGCGATGAATGAACTAGAGAGCAGGAGGGTGGAGGAGAAATGAATGAACTAGAGTGGAGGAGGGTGGAGGAGAGATGAATGAACTAGAGTGGAGGAGGGTTGAGGGGAGATGAATGAACTAGAGCGAAGGAGGGTGGAGAGATGAATGAACTAGAGTGGGGGAGGGAGGCGGATAGTGGAGGAGAGATGAAAAAACTAAACTGGAGGTGGGTGGAGGAAAAATTAATGAACTAGAGAGGAGGAGGGTGGAGGAAAGATGGATCAACTAGAGTGGAGGAGGGTGGAGGAGAGATGAATGAACTGGAGTGGAGGAGGGTGGAGGAGAGATGAATGAACTAGAGTGTGGTAGGGTGGATGGCAGATGAATGAACGAGGATGGAGGTGGGTGGAGGAGATAAGAATGAACTAGAGTGGAGGATGGCGGAAGAGAGATGAATGAACTAAGGTGGAGGATGGTTGAGGAGGGTGGAGGAGAGATGAATAAATCAGGGTTGAGCAGAGCTGAATGAACTAGGATGGAGGAGGGTGGAGGTGGGTGGAGGATAGATGAATGGAATAGATTTGAGGAGGGTGGTGGAGAGATTAATGAACTAGAGTGGAGGAGGATGGAAGAGGGTGGAGGAGAGTTGAATGAACTAGAGTGGAGGACGGTACAGGAGAGATGAATGAACTAGGCTGGAGGAGCGATGAGGGGAGATGAATGAACTAGAATGGAGGAAGGTTGAGGAGGGTGGAGGAGAGATGACTGACCTAGGGAGGAGGAGAGTGGAGGATAGATGAATAAACTAGGGTGGATGAGGGTGGAGGAATGATGAATGAACTTGGGTGGTGGTGGGTGGAGGAGAGATGAATGAATTAGGGTGGAGGAGGGAGGATGAGGGTGGAGTAGAGATGAATGAACTAGAGTGGAGAAGTGTGCAGTGGAGATGATTGAGCTAGGGTGGAGGAGGTTGGAGGAGAGATGAATGAACGAGAGTGGATGAGAGATGAACGAACTAGGGTGGAGGACGGTGGAGGAGAGATAAATGAACTAGACTGGAGGAGGGTGGAGCAGAGATGAATGAACTAGAGTGGAGGAGAGTTGAGGAGGGTGGAGGAGAGATGAATGAACTAGAGTGGAGGAGGATGGAGGAGGGAGGAGGAGAGATGAATGAACTAGAGTGGAGGAGGGTGGAGGAGAGTTGAATGAACTAGAGTGGAGGCGGGTGGAGGAGATACGAATGAACCAGAGTGTTGGAGGGAGGATGAGGGTGGAGGAGAGATGAATGAACTAAAGTGGATCTGGGTGGGGGAGAGATGAATGAACAAGTTTGGAGGAGCGATGAATGAACTAGAGAGCACGAGGGTGGAGGAGAAATGAATGAACTAGAGTGGAGGAGGGTGGAGGAGAGATGAATGAACTAGAGTGGAGGAGGGTTCAGGGGAGATGAATGAACTAGAGCGGAGGAGGGTGGAGAGATGAATGAACTAAGGTGGAGGAGGGTGGAGGAGAGATGAATGATCTAGGCTGGATGAGGGTGGAGGAGAGATGAATGATGTAGGCTGGATGAGGGTGGAGGAGAGATGAATGAACTAGAGTGGAGGTAGGTGGAGGAGAGTTGAATAAACTAGAGTGCAGGAGGGTGGAGTAGACATGAATGAACTACAGCGGAGGAGGGTGGAGGAGAGATGAATGAACTAGGTTGGAGGAGGATGGAGGAGGGTGGAGGAGAGATGAATGAGCTAGGGTGGAGGAGGGTGGAGGAGAGATGAATAAACTAGGATGGAGGAGGCTGGAGGAGAGATGAATGAACTAGGGTGGCGGATGGTGGTGGAGAGATGAATGAACTAGGGTGAGGAGGGTGGAGGAGAGATGATTGAACTAGGATGGATGATGTTGGAGGAGAGATGATTGAACTAGGGTGGAGGAGGGGGGAGGAGAGATGAACAAACTAGGGTGGAGGATGTTGAAGGAGAGATAAATGAACTAGAGTAGAGGAGGGTGGAGCAGAGATGAATGAACGAGGGTGGAGGTTGGTGAAGGAGAGACGAATGAACTAGATTGGAGGAGGGTGGAGGAGAGATGGATGAACTAGAGTGGAGGAGGGTGGAGGAGAGATGAATGAACTAGAGTGGAGGTTGGTGAAGGAGAGACGAATGAACTAGATTGGAGGAGGGTGGAGGAGAGATGAATGATCTAGAGTGGAGAAGGATGGAGGAGAGATGAATGAACTAGAGTGGAGGAGGGTGGAGGAGCGATGAATGAACTAGGGTGGAGGAGGATGAAGGAGGGTGGCGGAGAGTTGAATGAACTAGAGTGGAGGAGGATGTAGGTGAGTGGAGGAGAGATGAATGAACAAGGGTGGAGGAGGGTGGAGGAGAGATGAATGAAATAGAGTGGAGGAGGGTGGAGGTTAGATGAATGAACTAGAGTGGAGGAGGATGTAGGTGAGTGGAGGAGAGATGAATGAACAAGGGTGGAGGAGGGTGGAGGAGAGATGAATGAAATAGAGTGGAGGAGGGTGGAGGTTAGATGAATGAACTAGAGTGGAGGAGGATGTAGGTGAGTGGAGGAGAGATGAATGAACAAGGGTGGAGGAGGGTGGAGGAGAGATGAATGAAATAGAGTGGAGGAGGGTGGAGGTTAGATGAATGAACTAGAGTGGAGGAGGATGGAGGATGTTGGAGGAGAGATGAATGAACTAGAGTAGGGGAGGATGGAGGAGGGTGGAGGAGAGATGAATGAGCTAGGGTGGAGGAGGTGGAGGAGAGATGAATAAACTGGGATGGAGGAGGGTGGAGGAGAGATTAATGAACTAGGGTGGAGGAGGGTAGAGGAAAAATGAATGAACTACGGTGTAGGAGGGTGGAGGAGAGATGAATAAACTAGGGTGGAGGAGGGTGGAGGAGATATGAATGAACTAGAGTGGAGGAGTGTGGTGGAGTGATGAATGAACGAGTGTGGTGGAGGGTGGAGGAAAGATGAATGAAGTAGAGTGGAGGAGGGTGGAGGAGGGTGGAGGAGAGATGAATGAACTAGGGTGGAGGAGAGTGGAGGAGGGAGGAGGAGAGATGAATGAACTAGAGTGGAGGAGGGTGGAGGAGAGTTGAATGAACTAGAGTGGAGGAGGGTGGAGGAGATACGAATGAACCAGAGTGTTGGAGGGAGGATGAGGGTGGTGGAGAGAATAATGAATTAAAGTGGATCTGGGTGGAGGAGAGATGAATGAACAAGGTTGGAGGAGCGATGAATGAACAAGAGAGCACGAGGGTGGTGGAGAAATGAATGAACTAGAGTGGAGGAGGGTGGAGGAGAGTTGAATGAACTAGAGTGGAGGAGGGTTCAGGGGAGATGAATGAACTAGAGCGGAGGAGGGTGGAGAGATGAATGAACTAAGGTGGAGGACGGTGGAGGAGAGATGAATGAACTAGAGTGGAGGGGGGAGGAGGAGAGTGGAGGAGAAATGAAAAAACTAAACTGGAGGTGGGTGTAGGAAAAATCAATGAACTAGAGAGGAGGAGGGTGGAGGAAAGATCAATGAACTAGAGTGGAGGAGGGTGGAGGATCCAGTTGTCCAGTTGTGTATCATCATCTGCTTTTCCAGAATGCCCAGTTGCATATAGACATCTCCATTTATCAAAGATAATGGCTGATTGTAGACAACATAGAAGGTGTGAATGATCTGTCGCTGCTTGTAGCGATGGGCGGTGATTTGCTGAAGTTTTATTTAAAGATTCATACCACCTAGACCTTGCAACGTAATGTCTGATGGATAGAGGGGTATTGTTTGGAGTCAGTCCAGGAGATCGGTTAATATTGTAACGCCAGCTCTAGTGTCAATTTTAAAGTCAGTGTTAAAGACTTTAACTTCCACTGTGACTGGCCAATAGTCTTGATCATGACCATTTACTTTAATTTCGTATCTGTCATTATTTCCAATTTCTTGGATAGTTTGTATTTCATTAATAGAGGAAGAAAACAGGAGAATGTTTAAGTTGTTGGATTTACAGAACCTCTTGGAGTGTCCTGTCTTTCTGCACTGGAAACGCTCTGCTTCCCCTGCTGAGCAACCTTGGCCCCTGTGCTGCTTCTTTGTGCCGTAGCATAAACACCTCAAGATGGCTGCTGTGGGGTTTCCCGCCCTTTTGCCCATTTTGGCAGGCTTTAGAATGGGTTGGCCTGCCACCCTTGGGGCTACCCAGCTAACAGAGTCATCTAGAGCCTCAGTGTCACCATGAATGATAGCCTGATTTAGCTGTCAGAGTTCAGCCTGCTGAGCATACTGAACCACTTGATCAAGAGTGAGGTAATCTTTCATCTGGAAACAATCCAAGAGGTTTTCATCATGGACTCCAACCACGATGCACTTGTGAATAAATTTATCTTTCAACGCACCATATCCGTAAGAACTAGCTAGGCGATATAGGTCAGTAAGAAATAATACAACTGATGCCCCTGGTCTTTGAGATCTTTGAGTAAATCAAGCTCATTCAATCTTGAGGTTTAATTTCAAACTAAAATACATGTTGAAGGCTTTGAGGATGGTCTATGGATGTCACTTCCACCATCTGTCTCAAGAGGACATCGTCAGCGACCGGTCCTAATGTGTAAAGGAGTGAACTAACCTCATGCTTCTGCTCTATAGCATGAAGGTCCAATGCTGCTCGATACTGGAGCAAACGTTTCTTCCTGAACTCCCATTTTTGGACTCTCTGTGGGCCCTTGAGACTTTCAGACAGGCGAGGTAGGGGCAGTGACTGCTCACCTGGTGCTGACATTGTTACAGTTTTCCAGGGTGCCTCCCTCGTAGGTACATGTGCAGATTCTTACTTTTAACAGGCTTTCTTCTGTTTTCTTGCTGTGGATGTTGTCGATGGCACCAACCCTTCATTAGTAGCAGCGGTAGTGACACCAGTCTATGTTTTGTATGTTGGTTGCGTGGCATATCTAGAGTTCTCTGCTTTATTAGCACTGAGTCACACCAGTTTGAAGTAACTGACCTATGTACAAGAAAGGCTACAGAGTCGGTACACCTCTCTCGAGTACAGACTATTCCATCTGCCCTACTGAGTCCCTAGCACATGACTGCTGATGCCACTGCTACATCATGATAAACATCAAGCAGCTTGACACCATCCAGGACAAAGCAGCCACTTGATTGGCACCTCATCCACAAACATTCTCTCCCTCCACCACCGATGCACAGTAGCAGCAGTGTGTACCATCCACAAGATGCACTGCAGGAATTCACCAAGGCTCCTTAGACAGCACATTCCAAACCCACGACCACTATCATCTAGAAGCACAAGGGCAACAGACACATGGGAACATCACCACTTGGAAGTTCCCCTCCAAGTCACTCACCATCCTGACTTGGAAATATATCACCGTTCCTTCACTGCCTCTGGGTCAAAATCCTGGAACTCCCTTCCTAACAGCACAGTGAGTGTACCTACACCACAGGGACTGCAGCAGTTCAAAAAGGCAGCTCACCACCACCTTCTCAAAGGCAACTAGGGATGGGCAATAAATGCTGGCCTAGACAGCGATGCCAACATCCTGTAGATGAATAAAAATAAATCACCAACTCATAATCATAAGTATTCTATTAACCTATTATATTACATTGCTACATTTGGACATGGACTGCTTCAGTAACTGACGAGTCGCGAATGGTGATGAACATAGTGCAATCATCAGCGAACATCCCCACTTCTGACCTTATGATGGAAGGACAATCATTGATGAAGCAGCTGAAGATGGTTGGACCGAGGACACTACCCTGAGGAACTCCTGCAGAGATTTCCTGGAGCTGAGATGACTGACCTGCAACAAGCACAACCATCTTCCTTTGTGCTAGGCATGACTCCAACCAGTGGGGAGTTTTCCCACCTGATTCCCATTGACAGTGATTCTGTGATTCTGTAGCTCCAGTTTTGCTAGGACTCCTTGATGCCACACTTAGCCAAATGCTGCCTTGATGTCAAGGGCAGTCGCTCTCACCTACTTTGGGAGTTGAGCTCTTTTGTCCATGTTTGAATTAAGGCTGTAATGAGGTCAGAAGCTGATTGGCCCTGGCGGAACCCAAACTGGGCATCAGTGAGCAGGTTTTTGCTGAGTTAGTGCCACTTGATAACACTTCCATTTCTTTATTAATGATCAAGAGTAGACTGATGGGGCAGTAATTGGCCGGGTTGGATTTGTCCTGTTCTTTGTGTACTGTACATACCTGGGCAATTTTCCACATAGCCGGGTAGATGCCAGTGTTGTAGCTGTACTGGAACAGCTTGGCTAGGGGCGTGACAAGTTCTGGAGCACAAGTCTTCAGTACTATTGCAGGAATATTGTCAGGGCCCATAGCCTTTGCAGTACCCAGTACCTTCAGACGTTTCTTGCTATCACATGGAGTGAATTGAACTGGCTGAAAGCTGGCATCTGTGATGCTGGGGACCTCCAGAGGAGGCTGAGATGGATCATCCACTCAGCGCTTCTGGCTGGAGATTGTTGAAAACGCTTCAGCCTTGTCTTTTTGCACTGATGTGCTGGAGTATATACCACTATGCCACTGCTACCTCTGATGGGTCTGTCCTGCCAGTGGGTCAGGACATACTCAGGATGGTGGTGGAGGGGTCTGGGACACTGTCTATAAGGTATGATTCAGTGAGTCTGACTATGCCAGGCTGTTGGTTGATCAACTGTGGGACAGCTCTCCCAATTTTGGCAGAAGTCCCCAGATGTTAGTGAAGAGGGCTTTGCAGGGTTGACTGGGCAGGGTGTGCTGGTACAGTGTCTGCTTACCGAGGGCAATGCAGCTGGCCGTTTTACTTATTTCTTAAACTGGTTTGATGCAAATGAATGGTTTGCCAGGACATTTCAGAGGGCAACCCCATTGCTGTGGGTCTGGCATCACATGTAAGCCAGACTGGGTAAGGATGGCCGATTTCCTCCTTGGGGTGGGGGCATTATTGAATCAGGTCTTGGTGGACAACCTGGCAGTTTCATGCTTTTTCGTCCAGATTTCCAAAATTAATTGAATTTAAATTCCCCAGCTGCCATGGTGGGATTTTCTGGAGCATTATTCCAGGTTTCTGGATTACTAACCCTGTATCAGTCCCATTGTGTTACAGTACCCTTTGACTTAACATTTGACAAAGATGAGCGACTGTTAGCTAAAGTTGAAGCTCATGGGATTAAAGAAGACTTTTTGACTTGTGAGGAAATTGGCTGGGCACCGTGAGGAAAAGGGATGGATTTTCAGGCGATGGACTCTGCCAAATTGATACCAGGGCCCCAAATCCGGAAGTCCCATGTGCAAACCTGGCACCCGCCATTTTCGCTGGGAGTGGGGAGGGAGGGTGGGGTAACAGAGGCGGATTGTAGTTTGCACATCCCTGTTAAAATGCAGCTGCCTTCAAACAGATGCAATTTTAATAGTTAGTGGGATGTGAAAAACACAACTTGTTGGCTTTAGGCATTTGAGCAGAAGTTCTAAAGCTGAGGAGATATTTGGAGAGGGAGGGTACACTTTTAGGAGAGGTCAAGTGCCTTTTGGAGAAATAAGGTGCCTCTTGGGATTTACAAAATTAGACATGAATGTATGGAAAAAGTGGATAAACTCATTGGAAATGTGAGACTGTCAAGGCACTTAAATTCCCAAGCTCTTCAATTTAAAACAATGAAATCCAACCTTCTGTGGCTGTTTGCAATTTCGATAGATGGTTATTGACATTAGCCTGAGGATTATCATTATAGGATTAGTGCTGCATGACTGATTCCACAGCCTGTAAATTTGCCGTTTGATTGACAGCTCCATGCAGTTATAAATCTTTGATGTGGGGCTATAAATACAAATGGTTATTTTCAAAAAGGATTAAGCATTGGAGGAATTTAAGTATCAATGCATTGAATAGGCTTTTATCAATGAGAATTTTTTTAAACATTGAAGTCATCAATAGACACAATGGGATTGCCCTCTGAAATGTCCTGGCAAACCATTCATTTGTACCAAACTAGTTTAAGAAATAAGTAAAATGGCCAGTTGCATTGACCTCAATAAGCAGCCATTTTTAAAAATGTAATCTCAACATGGCTGCCAAGGTCTGCCCTTGGTGGTTACTGGGTGAGTTGTCATGGAGGGTGTAAGGGCAAATGTTGGTGGGCGGGGGGGGGGCGGGAGGGGTCATGGGTTGGCATGAGTTTGCACTAAGTTGGCATCGGGGTTATAAAGGGTCATGAGGGTGGGTAGAGGGGTCTAGGTTGACATGGAGGGCCTGAGGGGCCATGAGAGAGTGGGTGGGGCATGAGGCAACATGAGTTATCATGGATGGGACATGGGGAGTGTGTGGCGGGGGGAGGGGTTGGAGGTGAGAGTTGGAGAGCTGTTTTTTGTTTTATAGTTTTTTTACAGCTGGGATGAAGTCCTGGAGTGCCCACATGGGCCTTTCACACAGGTCGCCTATGTACCCGGCAGCTCCTATGCTGCCCCCTCACTGTTTCCGGGGGCAATGGGCCTGACTCCTGTTAACACCTGCATCACAGAACAACAATTAGGACATCCAGGGCACTTTCTGCCGAGTCGGGTTGGAGATGTTGGGAATGTGTCCGACTCTGTGCTCCAGACTCAGGAGCAAAAAGTCGGCCCAGAAGTGCAGATAATGGGCAGATACTCTCATTGGCAGGGTGTGATTAGTGATGTCCCATAAGGATTTGTGTTCGGAGCTCAACTAGTCACCCTAAATTATTAAAAATAACCAGAAAGGCTAATGGAATGCTGGCATTTATATCTGGAGAAACATCTGGTCAAAGTTATACAAAGTTCTGGTTAGACCAGACTTGAGAATACAGTGAGCAGCTCCAGGTACCACAACCTAGACAGGGCATATTGGCCTTGGAGGGAGTGGAACATAGGGTTATTGGAGGGATACCTGGACTCTATGGGTTAATTTACAAGGAGAGGTTACACAAACTGGAATTTAGAATTGAAGTTTTCTAGATATTAAGGGGATAGAGTAGACAAAGAGAACATATTTCTCCTGGTTGGAGAGTCTGGGACTGGTAGCATAGTCTAAACATTGGAATGAAATTAGGAAACACTTCAACACACACAGGATGGTAGAAGTTTGGAACTGGCTTCCACAACAACAGTTAAAGCGAGATCAATTATGAATTTTAAATCTGAAATTGAGCAATCTTTGTTAACCAAAGATATTAAGGCGTATGGGTTAAAGGAAGGTATGTGGAGTTGGGTCACAGATCAGCTATGACCTCATTAAATGGCAGAAGAGGCTCGAGGGGGTAAATGGCCTCCTCCTGTTTCTGTGTTTTTTGTGATTGCAGCCACCTTGTGTTTCCACGTCATCTCTCAATACGATCATGGCTGATCCTTGGCCTTAACTCCACTTACCTGCCCGCTCCCCATTTCAGTGGATTTCAATCAAAGAGATTAGATATCTATCAATCCCAGCCTTGGACTGGTTTACAACAGTTATTCTCGTGAACCTTCACTGTACCACCTCCAGTGCAAGCATATCCTTCCTTAAATATGGAGACCAAAACTGCACAGAGTAATCCAGGTGTGTTCTCAGCAAACCCGGTACAATTGTGGAAGATTCCTTTGCTCTGTACTCCCCTTGCAGTAAAAACCAACATGCCATTTCTTGATTGCTTGCTGGGCCTGCATGCTAACTCTGTGTGTTCCTTGTACACGTCTCTCTGAATACCAGCATTTACTACGACACGTGAATAAACTCACACTTCCACACATTATACTTCATCTGTCATCTTGTTGTTCACTCACTTAATATCTCTTTGCAGCCTCTTTGATCCTCCTCATAGCTTACATTCCCACCTGGCATCGTATCATCAGCAAACTGAGGCAAGGAGACAGAGGGTAAAGTATCTAAGTCTACAAAGCTTATTTCCTGAATGGTTTAAAGTGGGAAAGGGTAACACTGGATATTTCTTACAAGATCTAAATGTTTATTGAAGGGTGTAGACTAAAACTACGACTGCTGAGAACAGAACGTGGATGGCTATTCAGCAAAAATTTTCATTTATATATCACCTTTAATATGTCAAAACCAACCTTCCAATGGAAAAGGAATAGGCCTAAAGTCGATTGAATCCGACACAAGAAGAAACCTTAAAACCAGAGCCAGGTTATTCAGCAAAGAAATGAGAAAACACTCCATCACATACAAGAGGGAGAAGTGTGGAACTCTCTCCCACCACAAATCGATGTTAGCTCGGGTTTTTAGATTTAAATCTGGCATCGATAGAAATTTGATAGCCGGGGGTGGTAAACACTATGGAGCCATGGATGGAATGAGGACACAGAACTGCCACGATCTAACTCAATGGCTGAATAAAGTCAAGGAGCCGAATGGCTCAATACTGTTCCTAACAGCTGAGCAAGAGGGACATCAGAGCAGCAATGTGAAAGGAAGTTTTACATGTGATAATCTGATCCAGTTTAACAATGATGTGTTTCTACTCCACAGGTAAACCTGGGGTCTGTCCACAGAGACACGGTGGAGTTGGTGTGTGTGCAGAATATTGTACAGACGACAGTGACTGCCCTGGCGATGAGAAATGCTGCAGTAATGGATGTGGCCATTCTTGTGCTGCTGCCCAGAAAGGTACAAAACAACACCCAGGCACAATGGAGCTGAATCCTCAGCATATACATAACTGTAGCACATACTGGATATCCACAGATTACCAACACAGTTTAATACCAAACATACCTCAGACAGGTACATGAGACACACTCGCACCTCAAACAGGTACAAGATACACACTCACAGCCCAGACAGGCACAAGATACAAGCTCACAACTCAGACAGGTACAAGATACACTCTCATAACTCAGATAAGTATCAAGATACACACTCACAGCTCAGACCGGTTCAAGATACACACTCACAGCTCATACAGGTACAAGATACACACTCACAGCTCAGGACAGTTCAAGATGCACACTCAGAGCTCAGACAGGTACACGATACACTCAGAGTTCAGACAAGTACCATGGTACACACTCACAGCTCAGACAGGTACAAGATACACACTCACAGCCCTGACAGGTGCATGATACACACTCACAGCTCAAACAGGTACATGATATACACTCACAGCACAGACAAGTATCAAGATACACACTTACAGCTCAGACAGGTACATGACACACACTCACAGCTCAGACAGGTACATTATACACACTCACAGCTCAGACAGGTACAAGATACACACTCACAGCTCAAACAGGTACATGATATACACTCACAGCACAGACAAGTATCAAGATACACACTTACAGCTCAGACAGGTACATGACACACATTCACAGCTCAGACAAGTACATTATACACACTCACAGCTCAGACAGGTACATGATACACACTCACAGCTCAGACAAGTATCAAGATACACACACAGCTCAGACAGGTACATGGTACACACTCACAGCTCAGACAACTATCAAGATACAACCTCACAGCTCAGACAGGTACAAGATACACACTCACAGCTCAGACAGGTACACGATACACACTCACAGCTCAGACAGGTACAAGATACACACTCACAGCTCAGACAAGTATCAAGATGCACACTAACAGCTCAGACAGTTAGAAGATATACACACTCACAGCTCAGAAAGGTACATGACACACACTCACAGCTCAGACAGGTACAACATACCAACTCACAGCTCAGAGATTACAAGATACACACTCACAGCGCAGAGAACAATCAAGATACACCCTCACAGCTCAGACTGGTACACGATACACCCTCACAGCTCAGACTGGTACACGATACACACTCACAGCTCAGAGAGGACAAGATACACCCACGATGCACACTCACATCTCAGACAGCGCAGACAACTATCAAGATACACCCTCATAGCTCAGACAGGTACATGATACACACTCATAGCTCAGAGAGTACAAGGTACACACTCATAGCTCAGTCAGGTAGAAGATACACACTCACAGCTCAGACAACTATCAAGATACACCCTCACAGCTCAGACAACTATAAAGATACACCCTCACAGCTCAGACAGGTACACAAAGCATACTCACAGCTCAGAGAGTCCAAGATACAAACTCAAAGCTCAGACAACTATCAAGATACACACTCACAGCTCAGACAGGTACTTGACACACACTCACAGCTCAGACAGTACAAAATACATGCTCATAGCCCAGACAGGTATCACGATACACACTCACAGGTCAGACAGTACAAGATACACACACAGGTCAGACAGTACAAGATACACACTCACACTTGAAACAGGTACATGATACACACACACCTCAGACAGTTACAAATACGCACTCACAGCTCAGACAGGTACAAGATACGCACTCACAGCTCAGACAGGTACAAGATACACACTCACAGCTCAGATAGGTTCAAGATACACACTCAGAGCTCATACAAGTATCAAGATACACACTCACAGCTCAGACAGGTACAAGATACACACTCACAGCTCAGACAGGTACAAGATACACACTCACAGCTCATACAGGTACTAGATACACACTCACAGCTCAGGTAGGTTCAAGATACACACTCATAGCTCATACAAGTATCAAGATACACACTCACAGCTCAGACAGATACAAGATACACAGTCACAGCTCATACAGGTACAAGATACACACTCACAGCTCAGGTCATTTCAAGATACACACTTAGAGCTCAGACAGGTACACGATACACTCACAGCTCAGACAAGTACCATTGTAAACACTCACTGCTCAGACAGGTACATGATACACACTCACAGCTCAGACAAGTATCAAGATACACACTCACAGCTCAGACAGGTACAAGATACACACTCACAGCTCAGACAGGTACAAGATACACACTCACAGCTCAGACAGGTAATTGACACACACTTACAGCTCAGACAGGTACAAGGTGCACACTAACAGCTCAGACAGGTACACAATACACATTCACAGCTCAGGCAGGTACATGAAGAGCACTCACACCTCAGACAGGCACAAGATACACACTCACATCTCAGACAGGTACATGATACACACTCACATTTCAGACAAGTATCAAGATGCACACTCACAGCTCCGACAGTTAGAAGATATACACACTCACAGCTCACAGAGGCAATTGACACACAGTCTCAGCTCACACAGGTACATTATATGCACTCACAGCTCAGAGAGGTACATGACACACAGTCACAGCTCAGACAGGTATATGATACACACTCACAACTCAGGTCAGTTCAAGATACACATTTAGATCTCAGACAGGTACACGATACACTCACAGCTCAGACAAGTACCATGGTACACATTCACAGCGCAGACAGGTACATGATACACACTCACAGCTCAGATAGGTACAAGATGCACACCATCAGCTCAGACAGGTGGGAGATATACACACTCACAGCTCAGACAGGTACATGACACACACTCAGCTCAGAGAGGCACAAGGTACACACTCACAGCTCAGACAAGTCTCAAGATACACACTCACAGCTCAGACAGGTACATGACACACACTCACAGCTCAGAGAGGCACAAGATACACACTCACAGCTCAGACAAGTCTCAAGATACACACTCACAGCTCAGACAGGTACTTGACACACACTCACAGCTCAGACAGGTGCACGATACACACTCACAGCTCAGACAAGTCTCAAGATACACACGCATAGCTCAGATAGGTACTTGACACACACTCACAGCTCAGACAGGTACAAGATACACACTCACAGCTCAGACAAGTACTTGACACACACTTACAGCTCAGACAGGTACAAGGTGCACACTAACAGCTCAGACAGGTGCACAATACACACTCACAGCTCAGACAAGTATCAAGATACACACTTATAGCTCAGACAGGTTGAAGATACACACTCACAGCTCAGACAACTATCATGTTACACCCTCACAGCTCAGACAACTATAAAGATACACTCTCACAGCTCAGACAGGTACACGATACACACTCAAAGCTCAGAGAGTACAAGATACACACTCAGAGCTCAGACAATTATCAAGATACATCTTGACAGCTCAGACAGGTACACGAAACGCACTCACAGCTCAGAGAGTACAAGATACATGCTCACAGCTCCGACAGGTATCAAGATACACACTCACAGGTCAGACAGTACAAGATACACACTCACACTTGAAACAGGTACATGAAGCACACTCATTGCTCACACAGGTACAAGATACACACTCACACCTCAGACAGGTACATGATGCACACTCACATCTCAGACAGGCACAAGATACAAGCTCACAGCTCAGACAGGTACAAGATACACTCTCACAGCTCAGACAGGTACAAATACACACTCACAACTCAGACAGGTACAAGATACACACTCACAGCTCAGGTCGGTTCAAGATACACACTCAGAGCTCAGACAGGTACATGATACACTCAGAGCTCAGACATATACCATGGTACACACTCACAGCTCATACAAGTATCAAGATAAACACTCACAGCTCAGACAGGTACAGGATACACGCTCTGCTCAGACAGCTACAAGATACACACTCACAGCTCATACAGCTACAGGATACACACTCACAGCTCATACAGGTACAAGATACACACTCACAGCTCAGACAGGTACAAGATACACACTCACAGCTCAGACAGGTACAAGATACACACTCACAGCTCAGACAGGTACAAGATACACACTCACAGCTCAGACAGGTACAAGATACACACTCACAGCTCAGACAGGTACAAGATACACACTCACAGCTCAGACAGGTACAAGATACACACTCACAGCTCATACAGGTGCAGGATACACACTCACAGCTCAGGTCGGTTCAAGATACACACTTAGAGCTCAGACAGGTACACGATACACTCAGAGCTCAGACAAGTACCATGGTACACACTCACAGCTCAGATAGGTATAAGATACACACTCACAGCTCAGACAAGTATCAAGTTACACACTCACAGCTCAGACAGGTACAGGATACACACTCACAGCTCAGGTCGGTTCAAGATACACACTTAGAGCTCAGACAGGTACACGATACACTCAGAGCTCAGACAAGTACCATGGTACACACTCACAGCTCAGATAGGTATAAGATACACACTCACAGCTCAGACAAGTATCAAGTTACACACTCACAGCTCAGACAGGTACAAGATACACACTCACAGCTCAGACAAGTATCAAGTTACACACTCACAGCTCAGACAGGTACAAGATACACACTCACAGCTCAGACCGGTTCAAGATACACACTCACAGCTCATACAGGTACAAGATACTAGCTCACAGCTCAGGTCAGTTCAAGATACACATTTAGATCTCAGACAGGTACACGATACACTCACAGCTCAGACAAGTACTATGGTACACACTCACAGCACAGACAGGTACATGATACACACTCACAGCTCAGATAGGTACAAGATGCACACCATCAGCTCAGACAGGTGGGAGATATACACACTCACAGCTCAGACAGGTACTTGACACACACTCACAACTCAGACAGTTACATTATATGCACTCACAGCTTAGACAGGTACATGACACACACTCGCAGCTCAGAGAGGCACAAGATACACACTCACAGCACAGACAAGTCTCAAGATACACACGCATAGCTCAGACAGGTAGAAGATACACACTCACAGCTCAGTCAATTATCAAGATACACCCTCACAGCTCAGATAGGTACTTGACACACACTCACAGCTTAGACAAGTACTTGACACACACTTACTGCTCAGACAGGTACAAGGTGCACACTAACAGCTCAGACAGGTGCACGATACACACTCACAGCTCAGACAAGTATCAAGATACACACTTATAGCTCAGACAGGTTGAAGATACACACTCACAGCTCAGACAACTATCAAGTTACACCCTCACAGCTCAGTTAGGTATTTGACACACACTGACAGCTCAGACAGGTACAAGATACACACTCACAGCTCAGAGAGTACAAGATACATGCTCACAGCTCCGACAGGTATCAAGATACACACTCACAGGTCAGACAGTACAAGATACACACTCACACTTGAAACAGGTACATGAAGCACACTCATTGCTCACACAGGTACAAGATACACACTCACACCTCAGACAGGTACATGATGCACACTCACATCTCAGACAGGCACAAGATACAAGCTCACAGCTCAGACAGGTACAAGATACACTCTCACAGCTCAGACAGGTACAAATACACACTCACAACTCAGACAGGTACAAGATACACACTCACAGCTCAGGTCGGTTCAAGATACACACTCAGAGCTCAGACAGGTACACGATACACTCAGAGCTCAGACATATACCATGGTACACACTCACAGCTCAGACAGGTACATGATGCACACTCACAGCTCATACAAGTATCTAGATAAACACTCACAGCTCAGACAGGTACAGGATACACACTCTGCTCAGACAGGTACAAGATACACACTCACAGCTCATACAGCTACAGGATACACACTCACAGCTCATACAGGTACAAGATACACACTCACAGCTCAGACAGGTACAAGATAGACACTCACAGCTCAGACAGGTACAAGATACACACTCACAGCTCAGACAGGTACAAGATACACACTCACAGCTCAGACAGGTACAAGATACACACTCACAGCTCAGACAGGTACAAGATACACACTCACAGCTCATACAGGTACAGGATACACACTCACAGCTCAGGTCGGTTCAAGATACACACTTAGAGCTCAGACAGGTACACGATACACTCAGAGCTCAGACAAGTACTATGGTACACACTCACAGCTCAGATAGGTATAAGATACACACTCACAGCTCAGACAAGTATCAAGTTACACACTCACAGCTCAGACAGGTACAAGATACACACTCACAGCTCAGACAAGTATCAAGTTACACACTCACAGCTCAGACAGGTACAAGATACACACTCACAGCTCAGACAGGCACAATATGCACACTCACAACTCAGACAGGTAGACGTTATACACACTCACAGCTCAAACAGGTACTTGACAAACACTCACAGCTCAGACAGGTACACGACACACACTTACAGCTCAGACAGATACATTATATGCACTCACAGCTCAGACAGGTACATGATACACACTCACAGCTCAGACAAGCATCAGGATACACACTCAGCTCAGACAGGTACATGGTACACCCTCACATCTCAGACAACTATCCAGATACAACCACACAGTTCAGACAGGCACATGAAACACACTCACAGCTCAGACAACTAGCAAGATACACCCTCACAGCTCAGACAGGTACATGGTACACACTCACAGCTCAGACAACTATCAACATACAACCTCACAACACGGACAGGTACATGATACACACTCACAGGTCAAACAACTATCAAGATACACCCTCACAGCTCAGACCGGTTCAAGATACACACTCACAGCTCATTCAGGTACAAGGTACACACTCACAGCTCAGAGAGTACAAGATACACACTCACAGCTCAGACAGGTACAAGATACACACTCACAGCTCAGACAGGTACATGATGCACACTCACAGCCCAGACAGGCACAAGATAGAAGCTCACAGCTCACACAGGTACAAGATACACTCTCACAACTCAGATAAGTATCAAGATACACACTCACAGCTCAGACCGGTTCAAGATACACACTCACAGCTCATACAGGTACAAGATACTAGCTCACAGCTCAGGTCAGTTCAAGATACACATTTAGATCTCAGACAGGTACACGATACACTCACAGCTCAGACAAGTACCATGGTACACACTCACAGCACAGACAAGGTACATGATACACACTCACAGCTCAGATAGGTACAAGATGCACACCATCAGCTCAGACAGGTGGGAGATATACACACTCACAGCTCAGACAGGTACTTGACACACACTCACAACTCAGACAGTTACATTATATGCACTCACAGCTTAGACAGGTGCATGACACACACTCGCAGCTCAGAGAGGCACAAGATACACACTCACAGCACAGACAAGTCTCAAGATACACACGCATAGCTCAGACAGGTAGAAGATACACACTCACAGCTCAGTCAATTATCAAGATACACCCTCACAGCTCAGATAGGTACTTGACACACACTCACAGCTCAGACAAGTACTTGACACACACTTACTGCTCAGACAGGTACAAGGTGCACACTAACAGCTCAGACAGGTGCACGATACACACTCACAGCTCAGACAAGTATCAAGATACACACTTATAGCTCAGACAGGTTGAAGATACACACTCACAGCTCAGACAACTATCAAGTTATACCCTCACAGCTCAGACAACTATAAAGATACACTCTCACAGCTCAGACAGGTACACGATACACACTCAAAGCTCAGAGAGTACAAGATACACACTCAAAGCTCAGACAATTATCAAGATACAGCCTGACAGCTCAGACAGGTACACGAAACACACTCACAGCTCAGAGAGTACAAGATACATGCTCACAGCTCCGACAGGTATCAAGATACACACTCACAGGTCAGACAGTGCAAGATACACACTCACACTTGAAACAGGTACATGAAACACACTCATTGCTCACACAGGTACAAGGTACACACTCACACCTCAGACAGGTACATGATGCACACTCACATCTCAGAGAGGCACAAGATACAAGCTCAGAGCTCAGACAGGTACAAGATACACACTCACAGCTCAGACAGGTACAAATACGCACTCACAACTCAGACAGGTACAAGATACACACTCACAGCTCATACAGGTACAAGGTACACACTCACAGCTCAGGTCGGTTCAAGATACACACTCAGAGCTCAGACAGGTACACGATACAATCAGAGCTCAGACAAATACCATGGTACACACTCACAGCTCAGACAGGTACAAGATACACACTCACAGCTCAGACAGGTACAAGATACACACTCACAGCTATGACAATTGCATGTTACACACTCACAGCTCAGACAGGTACATGATGCACACTCACAGCTCAGACAAGTATCAAGATAAACACTCACAGCTCAGACAGGTACATGATACACACTCTGCTCAGACAGGTACAAGATATACACTCACAGCTCATACAGGTACAAGATACACACTCACAGCTCAGGTCGGTTCAAGATACACACTTAGAGCTCAGACAGGTACACGATACACTCAGAGCTCAGACAAGTACCATGGTATACACTCACAGCTCAGATAGGTATAAGATACACACTCACAGCTCAGACAAGTATCAAGTTACACACTCACAGCTCAGACAGGTACAAGATACACACTCACAGCTCAGACAGGTACAATATGCACACTCACAACTCAGACAGATAGAAGTTATACACACTCACAGCTCAAACAGGTACTTGACACACACTCACAGCTCAGACAGGTACATTATATGCACTCACAACTCAGACAGGTACATGATACACACTCACAGCTCAGACAAGCATCAGGATACACACTCAGCTCAGACAGGTACATGGTACACCCTCACATCTCAGACAACTATCCAGATACAACCTCACAGCTCAGACAGGCACATGATACACACTCACAGATCAGACAACTAGCAAGATACACCCTCACAGCTCAGACAGGTACATGGTACACACTCACAGCTCAGGCAACTATCAACATACAACCTCACAACACGGACAGGTACATGATACACACTCACAGATCAAACAACTATCAAGATACACCCTCACAGCTCAGACCGGTTCAAGATAAATCATCACAGCTCATTCAGGTACAAGGTACACACTCACAGCTCAGAGAGAACAAGATACACACTCATAGCTAAGACAGGTACAAGATACACACTCACACTTCAAACAGGTACATGATACACACTCATACCTCAGACAGGTACAAATACGAACTCACAGCTCAGACAGGTACAAGATACACACTCACAGCTCAGACAGGCACAAGATACAAGCTCACAGCTCAGACAGGTATCAAGACACACACTCACAGGTCAGACAGTACAAGATACACACTCACACTTCAAACAGGTACATGACACACACTCACACCTCAGACAGGTACAAATACAAACTCACAGCTCAGAAAGGTACAAGATACACACTCACAGCTCAGACAGGTACATGATGCACACTCACAGCCCAGACAGGCACAAGATACAAGCTCACAGCTCAGACAGGTACAAGATACACTCTCACAACTCAGATAATATCAAGATACACACTCACAGCTCAGACCGGTTCAAGATACACACTCACAGCTCAGTCAGGTACAAGATACACACTCACAGCTCATACAGGTACAAGATACAAGCTCACAGCTCAGGTCAGTTCAAGATACACGTTTAGATCTCAGACAGGTACACAATACACTCACAGCTCAGACAAGTACCATGGTACACACTCACAGCGCAGACAGGCACATGATACACACTCACAGCTCAGATAGGTACAAGATGCACACCATCAGCTCAGACAGGTGGGAGATATACACACTCACAGCTCAGACAGGTACTTGACACACACTCACAGCTCAGACAGTTACATTATATGCACTCACAGCTCAGAGAGGCACAAGATACACACTCACAGCTCAGACAGGTACGTGACACACACTCGCAGCTCAGAGAGGCACAAGATACACACTCACAGCTCAGACAAGTCTCAAGATACACACTCATAGCTCAGACAGGTAGAAGATACACACTCACAGCTCAGTCAATTATCAAGATACACCCTCACAGCTCAGATAGGTACTTGACACACACTCACAGCTCAGACAGGTACAAGATACACACTTACAGCTCAGACAAGTACTTGACACACACTTACAGCTCAGACAGGTACAAGGTGCACACTAACAGCTCAGACAGGTGCACGATACACACTCACAACTCAGACAGGTACAAGATACACTCTCACAACTCAGATAAGTATCAAGATACACACTCAGCGCAGACAGGCACATGATACACACTCACAGCTCAGATAGGTACAAGATGCACACCATCAGCTCAGACAGGTGGGAGATATACACACTCACAGCTCAGACAGGTACTTGACACACACTCACAGCTCAGACAGTTACATTATATGCACTCACAGCTCAGTCAGGTACAAGATACACACTCACAGCTCAGTCAGGTACAAGATACACACTCACAGCTCAGGACAGTTCAAGATGCACACTCAGAGCTCAGACAGGTACACGATACACTCAGAGCTCAGACAACTACCATGGTACACACTCAGAGCTCAGACAGGTACAACATGCACACTCACAACTCAGACAGGTAGAAGTTATACACACTCACAGCTCAAACAGGTACTTGACACACACTCACAGCTCAGACAGGTACACGACACACACTTACAGCTCAGACAGGTACATTATTTGCACTCATAGCTCAGGCAGGTACATGATACACACTCACAGCTCAGACAAGCATCACGTTACACATTCAGCTCAGACAGCTACATGGTACACCCTCACATCTCAGACAACTATCCAGATACAACCTCACAGCTCAGACAGGTGGGAGATATACACACTCACAGCTCAGACAGGTACTTGACACACACTCACAGCTCAGACAGTTACATTATATGCACTCACAGCTCAGAGAGGCACAAGATACACACTCACAGCTCAGACAGGTACGTGACACACACTCGCAGCTCAGAGAGGCACAAGATACACACTCACAGCTCAGACAAGTCTCAAGATACACACTCATAGCTCAGACAGGTAGAAGATACACACTCACAGCTCAGTCAATTATCAAGATACACCCTCACAGCTCAGATAGGTACTTGACACACACTCACAGCTCAGACAGGTACAAGATACACACTTACAGCTCAGACAAGTACTTGACACACACTTACAGCTCAGACAGGTACAAGGTGCACACTAACAGCTCAGACAGGTGCACGATACACACTCACAACTCAGACAGGTACAAGATACACTCTCACAACTCAGATAAGTATCAAGATACACACTCAGCGCAGACAGGCACATGATACACACTCACAGCTCAGATAGGTACAAGATGCACACCATCAGCTCAGACAGGTGGGAGATATACACACTCACAGCTCAGACAGGTACTTGACACACACTCACAGCTCAGACAGTTACATTATATGCACTCACAGCTCAGTCAGGTACAAGATACACACTCACAGCTCAGGACAGTTCAAGATGCACACTCAGAGCTCAGACAGGTACACGATACACTCAGAGCTCAGACAACTACCATGGTACACACTCAGAGCTCAGACAGGTACAACATGCACACTCACAACTCAGACAGGTAGAAGTTATACACACTCACAGCTCAAACAGGTACTTGACACACACTCACAGCTCAGACAGGTACACGACACACACTTACAGCTCAGACAGGTACATTATTTGCACTCATAGCTCAGGCAGGTACATGATACACACTCACAGCTCAGACAAGCATCAGGATACACATTCAGCTCAGACAGCTACATGGTACACCCTCACATCTCAGACAACTATCCAGATACAACCTCACAGCTCAGACAGGCACATGATACACACTCACAGCTCAGACAACTAGCAAGATTCACCCACACAGCTCAGACAGGTGCATAGTACAGACTCACAGCTCAGACAACTATCAATATACAACCTCAAAACACGGACAGGTACATGATACACACTCACAGGTCAAACAACTATCAAGATACACCCTCACAGCTCAGACCGGCTCAAGATACAGACTCACAGCTCATTCAGATACAAGGTACACACTCACAGCTCACAGAGTACAAGATACATACTCATAGCTAAGACAGGTAGAACATACACACTCACAGCTCAGACAGGTATCAAGATACACACTCACACTTCAAACAGGTACATGATACACACTCATACCTCAGACAGGTACAAATACGAACTCACAGCTCAGACAGGTACAAAATACACACTCACAGCTCTGACAGGCACAAGATACACACTCACAGCTCAGACAGGTACATGATGTACACTAACAGCCCAGACAGGCACAAGATACAAGCTCACAGCTCAGACAGGTACAAGATACACTCTCACAACTCAGATAAGTATCAAGATACATACTCACAGCTCAGACCAGTTCAAGACACACACTCACAGCTCAGTCAGGTACAAGATACACACTCACAGCTCATACAGGTACAAGATACACACTCACAGCTCATACAGGTACAAGATACAAGCTCACAGCTCAGGTCAGTTCAAGATACACATTTAGATCTCAGACAGGTACACAATACACTCACAGCTCAGTCAGGTACATGACACACACTCAGCTCAGAGAGGCAGAAGATACACTCTCACAACTCAGATAAGTATCAAGATACACACTCACAGCTCAGACCAGTTCAAGATACACACTCACAGCTCAGACAGGTATCAAGACACACACTCACAGGTCAGACAGTACAAGATACACACTCATACTTCAAATAGGTACATGATACACACTCACACCTCAGACAGGTACAAATACGAACTCACAGCTCAGACAGGTACAAGATACACACTCACAGCTCAGCCAGGTACATGATGCACACTAACAGCCCGGACAGGCACAAGATACAAGCTCACAGCTCAGACAGGTACAAGATACACTCTCACAACTCAGATAAGTATCAAGATACACACTCACAGCTTAGACCGGTTCAAGATACACACTCACAGCTCAGTCAGGTACAAGATACACACTCACAGCTCATACAGGTACAAGATACACACTCACAGCTCAGACCGGTTCAAGATACACACTCACAGCTCAGTCAGGTACAAGATACACATTCACAGCTCATACAGGTACAAGATACACACTCACAGCTCATACAGGTACAAGATACAAGCTCACAGCTCAGGTCAGTTCAAGATACACATTTAGATCTCAGACAGGTACACGATACACTCACAGCTCAGACAAGTACCATGGTACACACTCACAGCACAGACAGGTACATGATACACACTCACAGCTCAGATAGGTACAAGATGCACACCATCAGCTCAGACAGGTGGGAGATATACACACTCACAGCTCAGACAGGTACTTGACACACACTCACAACTCAGACAGTTACATTATATGCACTCACAGCTTAGACAGGTACATGACACACACTCGCAGCTCAGAGAGGCACAAGATACACACTCACAGCACAGACAAGTCTCAAGATACACACGCATAGCTCAGACAGGTAGAAGATACACACTCACAGCTCAGTCAATTATCAAGATACACCCTCACAGCTCAGATAGGTACTTGACACACACTCACAGCTCAGACAAGTACTTGACACACACTTACTGCTCAGACAGGTACAAGGTGCACACTAACAGCTCAGACAGGTGCACGATACACACTCACAGCTCAGACAAGTATCAAGATACACACTTATAGCTCAGACAGGTTGAAGATACACACTCACAGCTCAGACAACTATCAAGTTATACCCTCACAGCTCAGACAACTATAAAGATACACTCTCACAGCTCAGACAGGTACACGATACACACTCAAAGCTCAGAGAGTACAAGATACACACTCAAAGCTCAGACAATTATCAAGATACAGCCTGACAGCTCAGACAGGTACACGAAACACACTCACAGCTCAGAGAGTACAAGATACATGCTCACAGCTCCGACAGGTATCAAGATACACACTCACAGGTCAGACAGTGCAAGATACACACTCACACTTGAAACAGGTACATGAAGCACACTCATTGCTCACACAGGTACAAGGTACACACTCACACCTCAGACAGGTACATGATGCACACTCACATCTCAGAGAGGCACAAGATACAAGCTCAGAGCTCAGACAGGTACAAGATACACACTCACAGCTCAGACAGGTACAAATACGCACTCACAACTCAGACAGGTACAAGATACACACTCACAGCTCATACAGGTACAAGGTACACACTCACAGCTCAGGTCGGTTCAAGATACACACTCAGAGCTCAGACAGGTACACGATACAATCAGAGCTCAGACAAATACCATGGTACACACTCACAGCTCAGACAGGTACAAGATACACACTCACAGCTCAGACAGGTACAAGATACACACTCACAGCTATGACAAGTGCATGTTACACACTCACAGCTCAGACAGGTACATGATGCACACTCACAGCTCAGACAAGTATCAAGATAAACACTCACAGCTCAGACAGGTACATGATACACACTCTGCTCAGACAGGTACAAGATATACACTCACAGCTCATACAGGTACAAGATACACACTCACAGCTCAGGTCGGTTCAAGATACACACTTAGAGCTCAGACAGGTACACAATACACTCAGAGCTCAGACAAGTACCATGGTACACACTCACAGCTCAGATAGGTATAAGATACACACTCACAGCTCAGACAAGTATCAAGTTACACACTCACAGCTCAGACAGGTACAAGATACACACTCACAGCTCAGACAGGTACAATATGCACACTCACAACTCAGACAGGTAGAAGTTATACACACTCACAGCTCAAACAGGTACTTGACACACACTCACAGCTCAGACAGGTACACGACACACACTTACAGCTCAGACAGGTACATTATATGCACTCACAACTCAGACAGGTACATGATACACACTCACAGCTCAGACAAGCATCAGGATACACACTCAGCTCAGACAGGTACATGGTACACCCTCACATCTCAGACAACTATCCATATACACCCTCACAGCTCAGACAGGCACATGATACACACTCACAGATCAGACAACTAGCAAGATACACCCTCACAGCTCAGACAGGTACATGGTACACACTCACAGCTCAGGCAACTATCAACATACAACCTCACAACACGGACAGGTACATGATACACACTCAGAGATCAAACAACTATCAAGATACACCCTCACAGCTCAGACCGGTTCAAGATAAACACTCACAGCTCATTCAGGTACAAGGTACACACTCACAGCTCAGAGAGAACAAGATACACACTCATAGCTAAGACAGGTACAAGATACACACTCACACTTCAAACAGGTACATGATACACACTCATACCTCAGACAGGTACAAATACGAACTCACAGCTCAGACAGGTACAAGATACACACTCACAGCTCAGACAGGCACAAGATACAAGCTCACAGCTCAGACAGGTATCAAGACACACACTCACAGGTCAGACAGTACAAGATACACACTCACACTTCAAACAGGTACATGACACACACTCACACCTCAGACAGGTACAAATACAAACTCACAGCTCAGAAAGGTACAAGATACACACTCACAGCTCAGACAGGTACATGATGCACACTCACAGCCCAGACAGGCACAAGATACAAGCTCACAGCTCAGACAGGTACAAGATACACTCTCACAACTCAGATAATATCAAGATACACACTCACAGCTCAGACCGGTTCAAGATACACACTCACAGCTCATACAGGTACAAGATACAAGCTCACAGCTCAGGTCAGTTCAAGATACACGTTTAGATCTCAGACAGGTACACGATACACTCACAGCTCAGACAAGTACCATGGTACACACTCACAGCGCAGACAGGCACATGATACACACTCACAGCTCAGATAGGTACAAGATGCACACCATCAGCTCAGACAGGTGGGAGATATACACACTCACAGCTCAGACAGGTACTTGACACACACTCACAGCTCAGACAGTTACATTATATGCACTCACAGCTCAGAGAGGCACAAGATACACACTCACAGCTCAGACAGGTACGTGACACACACTCGCAGCTCAGAGAGGCACAAGATACACACTCACAGCTCAGACAAGTCTCAAGATACACACTCATAGCTCAGACAGGTAGAAGATACACACTCACAGCTCAGTCAATTATCAAGATACACCCTCACAGCTCAGATAGGTACTTGACACACACTCACAGCTCAGACAGGTACAAGATACACACTTACAGCTCAGACAAGTACTTGACACACACTTACAGCTCAGACAGGTACAAGGTGCACACTAACAGCTCAGACAGGTGCACGATACACACTCACAACTCAGACAGGTACAAGATACACTCTCACAACTCAGATAAGTATCAAGATACACACTCAGCGCAGACAGGCATATGATACACACTCACAGCTCAGATAGGTACAAGATGCACACCATCAGCTCAGACAGGTGGGAGATATACACACTCACAGCTCAGACAGGTACTTGACACACACTCACAGCTCAGACAGTTACGTTATATGCACTCACAGCTCAGTCAGGTACAAGATACACACTCACAGCTCAGTCAGGTACAAGATACACACTCACAGCTCAGGACAGTTCAAGATGCACACTCAGAGCTCAGACAGGTACACGATACACTCAGAGCTCAGACAACTACCATGGTACACACTCAGAGCTCAGACAGGTACAACATGCACACTCACAACTCAGACAGGTAGAAGTTATACACACTCACAGCTCAAACAGGTACTTGACACACACTCACAGCTCAGACAGGTACACGACACACACTTACAGCTCAGACAGGTACATTATTTGCACTCATAGCTCAGGCAGGTACATGATACACACTCACAGCTCAGACAAGCATCAGGATACACATTCAGCTCAGACAGCTACATGGTACACCCTCACATCTCAGACAACTATCCAGATACAACCTCACAGCTCAGACAGGCACATGATACACACTCACAGCTCAGACAACTAGCAAGATTCACCCACACAGCTCAGACAGGTGCATAGTACAGACTCACAGCTCAGACAACTATCAATATACAACCTCAAAACACGGACAGGTACATGATACACACTCACAGGTCAAACAACTATCAAGATACACCCTCACAGCTCAGACCGGCTCAAGATACAGACTCACAGCTCATTCAGATACAAGGTACACACTCACAGCTCACAGAGTACAAGATACATACTCATAGCTAAGACAGGTAGAACATACACACTCACAGCTCAGACAGGTATCAAGATACACACTCACACTTCAAACAGGTACATGATACACACTCATACCTCAGACAGGTACAAATACGAACTCACAGCTCAGACAGGTACAAAATACACACTCACAGCTCTGACAGGCACAAGATACACACTCACAGCTCAGACAGGTACATGATGTACACTAACAGCCCAGACAGGCACAAGATACAAGCTCACAGCTCAGACAGGTACAAGATACACTCTCACAACTCAGATAAGTATCAAGATACACACTCACAGCTCAGACCAGTTCAAGACACACACTCACAGCTCAGTCAGGTACAAGATACACACTCACAGCTCATACAGGTACAAGATACACACTCACAGCTCATACAGGTACAAGATACAAGCTCACAGCTCAGGTCAGTTCAAGATACACATTTAGATCTCAGACAGGTACACAATACACTCACAGCTCAGTCAGGTACATGACACACACTCAGCTCAGAGAGGCAGAAGATACACTCTCACAACTCAGATAAGTATCAAGATACACACTCACAGCTCAGACCAGTTCAAGATACACACTCACAGCTCAGACAGGTATCAAGACACACACTCACAGGTCAGACAGTACAAGATACACACTCATACTTCAAATAGGTACATGATACACACTCACACCTCAGACAGGTACAAATACGAACTCACAGCTCAGACAGGTACAAGATACACACTCACAGCTCAGCCAGGTACATGATGCACACTAACAGCCCGGACAGGCACAAGATACAAGCTCACAGCTCAGACAGGTACAAGATACACTCTCACAACTCAGATAAGTATCAAGATACACACTCACAGCTTAGACCGGTTCAAGATACACACTCACAGCTCAGTCAGGTACAAGATACACACTCACAGCTCATACAGGTACAAGATACACACTCACAGCTCAGACCGGTTCAAGATACACACTCACAGCTCAGTCAGGTACAAGATACACATTCACAGCTCATACAGGTACAAGATACACACTCACAGCTCATACAGGTACAAGATACAAGCTCACAGCTCAGGTCAGTTCAAGATACACATTTAGATCTCAGACAGGTACACGATACACTCACAGCTCAGACAAGTACCATGGTACACACTCACAGCACAGACAGGTACATGATACACACTCACAGCTCAGATAGGTACAAGATGCACACCATCAGCTCAGACAGGTGGGAGATATACACACTCACAGCTCAGACAGGTACTTGACACACACTCACAACTCAGACAGTTACATTATATGCACTCACAGCTTAGACAGGTACATGACACACACTCGCAGCTCAGAGAGGCACAAGATACACACTCACAGCACAGACAAGTCTCAAGATACACACGCATAGCTCAGACAGGTAGAAGATACACACTCACAGCTCAGTCAATTATCAAGATACACCCTCACAGCTCAGATAGGTACTTGACACACACTCACAGCTCAGACAAGTACTTGACACACACTTACTGCTCAGACAGGTACAAGGTGCACACTAACAGCTCAGACAGGTGCACGATACACACTCACAGCTCAGACAAGTATCAAGATACACACTTATAGCTCAGACAGGTTGAAGATACACACTCACAGCTCAGACAACTATCAAGTTATACCCTCACAGCTCAGACAACTATAAAGATACACTCTCACAGCTCAGACAGGTACACGATACACACTCAAAGCTCAGAGAGTACAAGATACACACTCAAAGCTCAGACAATTATCAAGATACAGCCTGACAGCTCAGACAGGTACACGAAACACACTCACAGCTCAGAGAGTACAAGATACATGCTCACAGCTCCGACAGGTATCAAGATACACACTCACAGGTCAGACAGTGCAAGATACACACTCACACTTGAAACAGGTACATGAAGCACACTCATTGCTCACACAGGTACAAGGTACACACTCACACCTCAGACAGGTACATGATGCACACTCACATCTCAGAGAGGCACAAGATACAAGCTCAGAGCTCAGACAGGTACAAGATACACACTCACAGCTCAGACAGGTACAAATACGCACTCACAACTCAGACAGGTACAAGATACACACTCACAGCTCATACAGGTACAAGGTACACACTCACAGCTCAGGTCGGTTCAAGATACACACTCAGAGCTCAGACAGGTACACGATACAATCAGAGCTCAGACAAATACCATGGTACACACTCACAGCTCAGACAGGTACAAGATACACACTCACAGCTCAGACAGGTACAAGATACACACTCACAGCTATGACAAGTGCATGTTACACACTCACAGCTCAGACAGGTACATGATGCACACTCACAGCTCAGACAAGTATCAAGATAAACACTCACAGCTCAGACAGGTACATGATACACACTCTGCTCAGACAGGTACAAGATATACACTCACAGCTCATACAGGTACAAGATACACACTCACAGCTCATACAGGTACAAGATACAAGCTCACAGCTCAGGTCAGTTCAAGATACACATTTAGATCTCAGACAGGTACACAATACACTCACAGCTCAGTCAGGTACATGACACACACTCAGCTCAGAGAGGCAGAAGATACACACTCACAGCTCAGACAAGTCTCAAGATACACACTCATAGCTCAGACAGGTAGAAGATACACCCTCACAGCTCAGATAGGTACTTGACACACACTCACAGCTCTGACAGGTACAAGATACACACTCACAGCTCAGACAGGTAGAAGATACACCCTCACAGCTCAGATAGGTACTTGACACACACTTACAGCTCAGACAGGTACAAGGTGCACACTCACAGCTCAGACAAGTATCAGGATACACACTCACAGCTCAGACAGGTTGAAGATACACACTCACAGCTCAGACAACTATCAAGTTACACCCTCACAGCTCAGACAACTATATAGATACACTCTCACAGCTCAGACAGGTACACGATACACACTCAAAGCTCAGAGAGTACAAGATACACACTCAAAGCTCAGACAATTATCAAGATACATCCTGACAGCTCAGACAGGTACACGAAACACACTCACAGCTCAGAGAGTACTAGATACATGCTCACAGCTCCGATAGGTATCAAGATACACACTCACAGCTCAGATAATTATCAAGATACACACTCACAGCTCAGATAGGTACTTGACACACACTCACAGCTCAGACAGGTACAAGATACACACTCACAGCTCAGACAAGTACTTGACACACACTTACAGCTCAGACAGGTACAAGGTGCACACTAACAGCTCAGACAGGTGCACGATACACACTCACAGCTCAGACAAGTATCAAGATACACACTTATAGCTCAGACAGGTTGAAGATACACACTCACAGCTCAGACAACTATCATGTTACACCCTCACAGCTCAGACAACTATATAGATACACTCTCACAGCTCAGACAGGTACACGATACACACTCACAGCTCAGAGTGTACTAGATACATGCTCACAGCTCCGACAGGTATCAAGATACACACTCACAGGTCAGACAGTACAAGATACACACTCACACTTGAAACAGGTACATGAAGCACACTCATTGCTCACACAGGTACAAGATACACACTCACACCTCAGACAGGTACATGATGCACACTCACATCTCAGACAGGCACAAGATACAAGCTCACAGCTCAGACAGGTACAAGATACACTCTCACAGCTCAGACAGGTACAAATACGCACTCACAGCTCAGACAGGTACAAGATACACACTCACAGCTTAGACAGGTACAAGATACACACTCACAGCTCATACACGTACATGGTACACACTCACAGCTCAGGTCGGTTCAAGATACACACTCAGAGCTCAGAGAGGTACACGATACACTCAGAGCTCAGACAAGTACCATGGTACACACTCACAGCTCAGATAGGTATAAGATACACACTCACAGCTCAGACAAGTATCAAGTAACACACTCACAGCTCAGACATGTACAAGATACACACTCACAGCTCAGACAGGTACAACATGCACACTCACAACTCAGACAGGTAGAAGTTATACATACTCACAGCTCAAACAGGTACTTGACACACACTCACAGCTCAGACAGGTACACGACACACACTTACAGCTCAGACAGGTACATGATGCACACTCACAGCTCAGACAAGCATCAGGATACACATTCAGCTCAGACAGCTACATGGTACACCCTCACATCTCAGACAACGATCCAGATACAACCTCACAGCTCAGACAGGCACATGATACACACTCACAGCTCAACTAGCAAGATACACCCTCACAGCTCAGACAGGTAGATGGTACACACTCACAACTCAGATAAGTATCAAGATACACACTCACAGCTCATACAGGTACAAGATACACACTCACAGCTCATACAGGTACAAGATACAAGCTCACAGCTCAGGTCAGTTCAAGATACACATTTAGATCTCAGACAGGTACACGATACACTCACAGCTCAGACAAGTACCATGGTACACACTCACAACGCAGATAGGTACAAGATGCACACCATCAGCTCAGACAGGTGGGAGATATACACACTCACAGCTCAGACAGGTACTTGACACACACTCACAGCTCAGACAGTTACATTATATGCACTTACAGCTTAGACAGGTACATGACACACACTCACAGCTCAGAGAGGCACAAGATACACTCTCATAGCTCAGACAGGTAGAAGATACACATTAACAGCTCAGACAATTATCAAGATACACCCTCACAGCTCAGATAGGTTCTTGACACACACTCACAGCTCAGACAGGTACAAGATACACACTTACAGCTCAGACAAGTACAAGTTACACACTCACAGCTCAGACAATTACTTGACACACACTTACAGCTCAGACAGGTACAAGGTGCACACTAACAGCTCAGACAAGTGCACAATACATACTCACAGCTCAGACAGGTACAAGATACACACTCACAGCTCAGACAAGTACTTGACACACACTTACAGCTCTGACAGGTACAAGGTGCACACTAACAGCTCAGACAAGTGCACAATACATACTCACAGCTCAGACAAGTATCAAGATACACACTTATAGCTCAGACAGGTTGAAGATACACACTCACAGCTCAGACAACTATCAAGTTACACCCTCACAGCTCAGACAACTATAAAGATACACTCTCACAGCTCAGACAGGTACACGATACACACTCAAAGCTCAGAGAGTACAAGGTACACACTCAAAGCTCAGACAATTATCAAGATACATCCTGACTGCTCAGACAGGTACACGAAACGCACTCACAGCTCAGAGAGTACAAGATACACACTCACAGCTCCGACAGGTATCAAGATACACACTCACAGCTCAGACAGTACAAGATACACACTCACACTTGAAACAGGTACATGAAGCACACTCATTGCTCAGACAGGTAGAAGATACAAGCTCACAGCTCAGACAGGTACAAGATACACTCTCACAGCTCAGACAGGTACAATTACGCACTCACAACTCAGACAGGTACCAGATACACACTCACAGCTCATACAGGTACAGGATACACACTCACAGCTCAGGTCGGTTTAAGATACACACTCAGAGCTCAGACAGGTAAACGATACACTCAGAGCTCATACAAGTACCACGGTACACACTCACAGCTCAGACAGGTACAAGATACACACTCACAGCTATGACAAGTGCATGTTACACACTCACAGCTCAGACAGGAACATGATGCACACTCACAGCTCAGACAAGTATCAAGATAAACACTCACAGCTCAGACAGGTACAAGATACACACTCACAGCTCAGACAAGTATCAAGTTACACACTCACAGCTCAGACAGGTACAATATGCACACTCACAACTCAGACAGGTAGAAGTTATACACACTCACAGCTCAAACAGGTACTTGACACACACTCACAGCTCAGACAGGTACACGACACACACTTACAGCTCAGACAGGTACATTATATGCACTCACAGCTCAGACAGGTACATGATACACACTCACAGCTCAGACAAGCATCAGGATACACACTCAGCTCAGACAGGTACATGGTACACCCTCACATCTCAGACAACTATCCAGATACAACCTCACAGCTCAGACAGGCACATGATACACACCCACAGCTCAGACAACTAGCAAGATACAACCTCACAGCTCAGATAGGCACCTGGTACACACTCACAGCTCAAACAACTATCAACATACAACCTCACAACACAGACAGGTACATGATACACACTCACAGGTCAAACAACTATCAAGATACACCCTCACAGCTCATACAGGCTCAAGATACACACTCACAGCTCAGACCGGTTCAAGATACACGCTCACAGCTCATTCAGGTACAAGGTACACACTCACAGCTCAGAGAGTACAAGATACACACTCACAGCTCAGACAGGCACAAGATACAAGCTCACAGCTCAGACAGGTATCAAGACACACACTCACAGGTCAGACAGTACAAGATACACACTCACACTTCAAACAGGTACATCATACACACTCACACCTCAGACAGGTACAAATATGAACTCACAGCTCAGAAAGGTACAAGATGCACACTCACAGCCCAGACAGGCACAAGATACAAGCTCACAGCTCATACAGGTACAAGATACACTCTCACAACTCAGATAAGTATCAAGATACACACTCGCAGCTCAGACCGGTTCAAGATACACACTCACAGCTCAGTCAGGTACAAGATACACACTCACAGCTCATACAGGTACAAGATACACACACAGCTCAGGACAGTTCAAGATGCACACTCAGAGCTCAGACAGGTACACGATACACTCAGAGTTCAGACAAGTGCCATGGTACACACTCACAGCTCAGACAGGTACAAGATACACACTCACAGCCCTGACAGGTGCATGATACACACTCACAGCTCAAACAGGTACATGATATACACTCACAGCACAGACAAGTATCAAGATGCACACTTACAGCTCAGACAGGTACATGACACACACTCACAGCTCAGACAACTATCAAAATACAACCTCACAGCTCAGACAGGAGCACGATACACAATCACAGCTCAGACAGGTACACGATACACACTCACAGCTCAGACAGTTACAAGATACACACTCACAGCTCAGACAAGTATCAAGATGCACACTAACAGCTCAGACAGTTAGAAGATACACACACTCACAGCTCAGAGATTACAAGATACACACTCACAGCGCAGAGAACTATCAAGATACACCCTCACAGCTCAGACAGGTACACGATACACACTCACAGCTCAGACAGTACAAAATACATGCTCATAGCCCAGACAGGTATCAAGATACACACTCACAGGTCAGACAGTACAAGATACACACTCATACTTGAAACAGGTACATGATACACACACCTCGACAGTTACAAATACGCACTCACAGCTCAGACAGTTACAAATACGCACTCACAGCTCAGACAGGTTCAAGATACACACTCACAGCTCATACAGGTACTAGGTACACACTCACAGCTCAGGTAGGTTCAAGATAAACACTCAGAGCTCATACAAGTATCAAGATACACACTCACAGCTCAGACAGATACAAGATACACAGTCACAGCTCAGGTCATTTCAAGATACACACTTAGAGCTCAGACAGGTACACGATACACTCAGAGCTCAGACAAGTACCATTGTAAACACTCACTGCGCAGCCAGGTACATGATACACACTCACAGCTCAGACAGGTACAAGATACACACTCACAGCTCAGACAGGTACTTGACACACACTCACAGCTCAGACAGGTACATGATACACACTCACAGCTCAGATAGGTACAAGATGCACACTCACAGCTCAGACAGGTACATGATACACACTCACAGCTCAGACAGGTACTTGACACACACTCACAGCTCAGACAGGCACATGATACACACTCACAGCTCAGATAGGTACTTGACACACACTCACAGCTCAGACAGGTACAAGATACACACTCACAGCTCAGACAGGTACACGATACACACTCACAGCTCAGGCTGGTACATTAAAAGCACTCACACCTCCGACAGGCACAAGATACACACTCACAGATCAGATAAGTGAAATATCTCCTGTTTGTTCTGGGTAACTGTTCCTCACTTCCCAATTGTGCAGTCACATTGATCCAGAGTAACAGTTACTCCCTGTGTTACTCCCTGTGGTACTCTCAGTCTGTGTTCCCATCTTTGACTATTTGCAGTTTATTCTTCTATGTCTGTCAGGGAGAAGGGTGAACACGTGTCTCCTGTTGCTAGTACATATGCCCAATATTTATAATTGCTGACTTAATTTCTATTGTGTTTATACAGTGAAACCAGGAAGGTGCTCTCTCCCACGTGGAACTAAGATGTGTGCTGAATTTTGCCATCACGATGGAGACTGCCCCGCGGAACAGAAATGCTGCAAAACTACCTGTGGGCATGCCTGTTCGGAGCCCTGTTAAATGCCTTTTAGTGTCATGTTAAAGCCCTGTTAGTTTCTTCTTGAAATATAGCTATTGCTGTATCATTATCCTGTTTAATCCCTGCTAGACTACTGTTGGAGTGTTGCTGGAGTTATACTGGAGCTTTGATGAAGTGTTATAAAGCCTCAAGAGAACTATGCTGGAATTAAATTCAGGGCCCTGCTGGAGCTGTTTTAGAGCCCTGTTAGAATCCTGCTGGAGCCCAGTTGGAGCTCTGCTGGAGCCCTGTTAGAATCCTGCTGGAGCCCTGTTGGAGCTCTGCTGGAGCCCTGTTAGAATCCTGCTGGAGCCCTGTTGGAGCTCTGCTGGAGCCCTGTTAGAATCCTGCTGGAGCCCAGTTGGAGCTCTGCTGGAGCCCTGTTAGAATCCTGCTGGAGCCCTGTTGGAGCTCTGCTGGAGCCCTGTTAGAATCCTGCTGGAGCCCAGTTGGAGCTCTGCTGGAGCCCTGTTAGAATCCTGCTGGAGCCCTGTTGGAGCTCTGCTGGAGCCCTGTTAGAATCCTGCTGGAGCCCAGTTGGAGCTCTGCTGGAGCCCTGTTAGAATCCTGCTGGAGCCCAGTTGGAGCTCTGCTGGAGCCCTGTTAGAATCCTGCTGGAGCCCTGTTGGAGCTCTGCTGGAGCCCTGTTAGAATCCTGCTGGAGCCCAGTTGGAGCTCTGCTGGAGCCCTGTTAGAATCCTGCTGGAGCCCTGTTAGAATCCTGCTGGAGCCCTGTTGGAGCTCTGCTGGAGCCCTGTTAGAATCCTGCTGGAGCCCAGTTGGAGCTCTGCTGGAGCACAATCAGGATTGTTCAGCAAGTGCTAACCAATCGTAGAATCACATCTAACAGTAGACGTTTTGTTTTGTGCTTTGTGATGTGGGTTGTGCAGCACTCACTGAACAATTCTGTGTGCTCTAATAGCTACTCTAACAATATATTTAAGATAATCTGTTGAGCTTGTATTATGGCTCACTTACGCTTGCTAGAGCAACATACATTCATACATAGAGACCCGTTCTCTGCAAACAAAAGAAATATGTTCAAGCCTTGTGCATTTTATGAATTACGCAGGAGTTTGGGGAGCCTAACGTTCCCATTGATTTCTCCATGGCAACACCTTGTCCAATCAGAGTTAACTTGTCAACGAACCAGCACCCTGACATTCTCCTGTAGTACAAATTGCTGTGCACGTTTGAAATTTGGCAATCTTGCATTTGTCTTGTCAAGTGTAAGATGAAAACCTTCGGTAACATGTCTCTCTTTTCACCAATAGCTTTGTATCATCAGCAAACCTAGATAAACAGACTGAGTAATTATCAAAGATAATTAATATAGACTGTAAATAGCTGAGGCCCCAGCGCTGATCCTCGCAACACTCCAGTAGTCACTGCTTGCCAACTTGAGAATTCCCCATTTTTGCCTGCTCTTTGTTTCCTGTCCATTGACCAATCCTTTATCTATACTAATATATTATTCCCAATTCCATAAATACTTAACTTGTGTATTAACCTATTCTGTGGCACATTATCGAATGCATTTTGGAATCCAAGAATATTAAATCTACTGGTTCCCCTTTATGTACCTCACCAGTTATATCCTCAAAAAATTCTAATAAATTCGTCAAACACGATTTCCCTTCCCTGGTTGGAGAATCGAAAACATGGGGGCACAGTCTCAGGATAAGGGGCCAATCATTTAGGACTGAGATGAGGAGAAATTACTTCACACAAAGGGCTGTGAATCTCTGGAATTCTCTACCCCAGAGGGTTGTGGATGCTCCATCACTATTTAATCATCATATTTAAGGCTGGGATAGACAGATTTTTGGTCTCTCAGGGAACAGGGATACGGGGGATGGGCAGGAAAGTAGAGTTGACGCCAAAGCTCAGCTATGATAGTATTGAATGGCAGAGCAGGCTCGATAGGCTGAATGGTCTACTCCTGCTCCTATTTCTTGTCTTCTGGTGTTCTCTGATCCTTTTTTTCATTCATTCATGGGATGTGGGCATCGCTGCCTGGGCCAGCATTTATTGCCCATCCCTAACTGCCCTTGAGAAGGTGGTCGTGAGCTGCCTTCTTGAACCACTGCAGTCCATATGGTGTAGGTACACCCACAGTGCTGTAGGAAGGGAGTTCCAGGGTTTTGACCCGGTAACAGTGAAGGAACGGCGATATATTTCCAATTCAAGATGGTGAGTGGCCTGGAGGGGAATTTCCAGGTGGTGGTGTTCCCATGTGTCTGCTGCCCTTGTCCTTCTAGATGGTAGAGGTTGTGTGTTTGGAACATGCTGCCTTGGTGAGTTTCTGCAGTGCATCTTGTAGATGCACACTGTTGCTACTGTGCGTCAGTAGTGGAGGGAGTGAATGTTTGTGGATGTGGTGCCAATCAAGTGGGCTGCTTTGTCCTGGATGGTGTCAACCTTCTTGAGTGTTGTGGGAGCTGCATTCATCCAGGCAAGTGGGGAGTATTCCATCACACTCCTGACTTGTGTCTTGTAGATGGTGGACAGGCTTTGGGGAGTCAGGAGGTAAGTTACTCGCCACATGATTCCTATCCTCTGACCAGCTTTTGTAGCCACAGTATTTATATGTCTAGTCCAGTTCAGTTCCTGGTCAATGGTAACCCCCAGGACGTTGATAGTGGAGGACTCAGCGATGATAATACCATTGAATATTAAGGGGCAATGGTTAAATTCTCTCTTGATGGAGATGGTCATTGCCTGGCAAATGCTTGGATCTCAACCCCTTGAAAATATTACTCATCTATAAGTCAACCCCTTACTTTTTGCCTAAAAATTTGATCTCAGAAAGACAACTTTTTCGCAAGTATATACATTACTCACAATGTATACTCCCGGGCAATATTTTTCTGAGTATATACAGTAATCCCATTCATTCGAGCACTATACACTCATCAAACAACATCGGAGAGCTGTTTCTGGAAACAGAAAACGGTTTCTAGTCTTTTCATTTTTGCATATTCACTCTCACGTTTATTAAACAATTCTACTTCATTGGCTGTAAAATATTTGGCACATCCTGAGGTCATTAAAGTCAGTACAGACTGCAAATAAATATAGACGGCAAATCAATATGGACTGCAAGTCAATATGAACTGCAAATCATTATAGACTGCAAATCAATATAGACTGCAAATCATTACAGACTGCAAATCAATATAGAGTGTAAATCAATATAGACTGCAAATCAATATAGACTCAAATCATTACAGACTGCAAATCAATATAGGCTGCAAATCAATATAGACTGCAAATCAATATAGAGTACAAATCAATATAGACTGCAAATTATTAGAGACTGCAAATCAATATAGACTGCAAATCATTACAGACTGCAATTCAATATAGACTGCAAATCATTACAGACTGCAATTCAATATAGACTGCAAATCATTATAGACTGCAAATCAATATAGAGTGCAAATCAATATAGACTGCAAATCATTATAGACTGCAAATCAATATAGACTGCAAATCATTATAGACTGCAAATCATTACAGACTGCAAATCATTATAGACTGCAAATCATTACAGACTGCAAATCAATATAGACTGCAAATCAATATAGACTGCAAATCATTATAGACTGCAAATCAATATAGACTGCAGATCATAACAGTCTGCAAATCAATATAGACTGCAAATCATTATAGACTGCAAATCATTATGGACAGTAAATCATTATTAATTTGTAGTCTATAATGATTTGCCATCCATAATGATTTGCAGTCTGTATTGATTTGCAGTCAATAATAATTTGAAGTCTATATAGACTGCAAATCATCCAAGATTGCAGGTTCTTGTAGACTGGATATCATTATAGAATGCAAATCATTATAGGCTGCTAATCATTATACAAAGCAAGTGATTATGGACTGCAAATCATTATAGGCTGCAAATCAATATAGACAGCAAATCAATGTAGACTGCAAATCATTATAGGTTGTGAAACATTATAGATAGCAAATCAATAAAGACTGGAAATTATTATGAAGTGCAAATCATTACCAACTGCAAATCATTATAAACTGTAAACCATTATAGACTGCAAACCAATGTAGACTGCAAACCAATATAGACTGCAAATCAATATAGACTGCAAACCAATGTAGACTGCAAAGCAATATAAATTGCAAATCAATATAGACTGGAAACTCAGTATAGACTGCAATCAATATAGACTGCAAATCAATACAGAATGCAAAACATTATAGAATGAAAAACAATATACACTGCAAATCAGTATAGACTGCAAATTAATATAGACTGCAAATCATTATGGACTGCATTTCAATATTGGCTGCAATTCATTATAGACTGCAAATCATTGTAGACTACAAATCATTATGGACTGCAAATCATTATAGACTGGAAATCGTTATAGGCTGCAAATCATTATACACTACAAATCATCATAGACTGCAAATCAGTGTAGACTGCAAATCAGTATAGACAGCAAATGATTGCAAACTGCAAATCAATGTAAGCTACAAATCATCATGGATGGAAATTAACGGAGGACGGAAATCAATACAGCCTGCATATCATTACAGGCTGGAAGTCATTATTGACTGCTAACCATTAAAGACGGGCAATCGCTATGGACTGGAAATCAGTGTAGACTTAAGATCATTATACATTGCCAATCATTATAGATTGCAATTATTATAGACTCATTACCAACTGCAAATCAATACATAATGCAAATCAATATGGACCAGAAATCATAATAGGCTATATATCAATGTAGACTCGAAATCACTATAGACTGCAAATTAAAGCAGACTGCAAATCATTACAGCCTCAAATCAATCTTTAGTGACTGGAAGCCAGTGTCCAGTGGAGTACCACAGGGATCTGTGCTGGGTCCCCTATTATTCGTCATTTATATAAACAACATAGATGACTATGTGGGGGGTAGGTTTAGTAAGTTTGTGGATGACACAAAGATTAGCCCAGTGGTTAACAGTGAGGTTGAGTGTCTTGGGCTCCAGGAAGATATAGACAGGATGGTCAAATGGGCAGATAAGTGGCAGATGGAATTTAACCCTGAAAAGTGAGAGGTGATACACTTTGGGAAAAGTAATTTGACAAGGAAGTATTCAATGAACGGCATGACACTAGGAAGTTCTGAGGAACAAAGGGACGTTGGCTTGTATGTCCATAGATCTCTGAAGGCGGAGGGGCATGTTAGTGGGGTAGTGAAAAAGGCATATGGGACACTTGCCTTTATCAGTCGAGGCATAGATTAAAAAAATAGGGAGGTCATGTTGGAATTGTATGGAACCTTGGTGAGGCCACAGCTAGAGTACTGTGTGCAGTTCTGGTCACCACATTATAGGAAGGATGTGATTGCACTGGAGAGGGTGCAGAGGAGATGCACCAGGATGTTGCCTGAGATGAAATATTTAAGTTATGAAGAGAGGTTGATAGACTTGGGTTGTTTTCGTTAGAGCAGAGAAGACTAAGGGGCGACCTGATCAAGGTGTACAAGATTATGAGGGCCATGTACAGGGTGGATAGGGAGCAACTGTTCCCCTTAGTTGAAGGGTTAGTCACAAGGGGACATAAGTTCAAGATGAGGGGCATGAGGCTTAGTGGGGATGTGAGGAAAAACTTTTTTACCCAGAGGGTGGTGACTGGAATGCACTGCCTGCGAGGGTGGTGGAGGCGGGTTGCCTCAGATCCTTTAAAAATTACCTGGATGAGCACTTGGTACATCATAACATTCAAGGCTATGGGCCAAGTGCTGGTAAATTGGATTAGGTAGGTAGGTCAGGTGTTTCTCACTTGTCAGTGCAGACTCGATGGGCCAAAGGGCCTCTTCTGCACTGTGTGATTCAGTGATTCTGTGATTCTGAATGTAGGCTTCAAATCATTATTGACTTTAAATCATTATAGGCTTCAAATCATTATAGACAGCAAATCAATACAGACGGCAAATCAACAAAATCATTATAGACTGCAAAACCTTATGGACTGCAAATGATTATAGACTACAAATCATTATGGACTACAAATCATTAGAGACGTCAAATCAATATAGACTGGAAATCATTATAAGCTGCAAATCATTATGGGCTGCAAATCAATATAGACTACAAATCATTATAGGCTACAAATCATTATGGAATGCAAATAATTACAGAATGCAAATCATTATGGAGTGCAAAACAATATAGACTGAAAATCATTATACACTGCAAATCATCATAGGCTGCAAATCAGTGTAGACTGCAAATCAATATAGACAGCATATGATTACAAACTGCAAATCAATATAGGCTGCAAATCATCATAGATGGAAATCAATGGAGACTGGAAATTAATACAGCCAGCATAGCATTACAGGCTGGAAGTCATTATTGACTGTCAATCATTATAGACTGGCAACCACTACAGACTGGAAATCAGTGTAGACTTAAAATCATTACACACAGCCAATTGTTATAGACTGCAATTATTATAGACTCATTACAGACTGCAAATCAATATAAACTGCAAATCATTATGGACTGCAAATCAATGTAGACTGCAAAATAATATATACTACAAATCTTTATTGAATACAAATCATTATGGACTGCAAATTATAATAGACTGCAAATCATTAAGGACTGCATTTCTAGACCGACTGCAACTCATTATAGACTGCAAATCATTATAGACTGCAAATCATTATAGATGACAAATCATTATTGGCTGTCAATTATTAGAGACTGGCAACCACTACAGACTGGATATCAGTGTAAACTTAAAATCATTATACATTGCCAAACATTATAGATTGCAATTATTATAGACGCATAATAGACTGCAATTCAATACAGACTGCAAATCAATATAGACCGGAAATGATTATAGACTATATATCAATGTAGACTGGAAATCACTAAAGACTGAAAATTACTATAAACTGCAAATCAAAATAGGCTGCAAATCATTATGGACCGCAAATCATTATGGACTGCAAATCATTATAGACTGAAAATCATTATAGACTGCAAATCATTCTGGACTGCAAATCATTATAGACTGCAAATCATTATAGAATGCAAATCAATATAGACTGTAAATCATTCTGGACTGGAAATCAATATAGACTGCAAATCATTATAGACTGCAAATCAATATGGACTGCAAATCATCATGGACTGCAAATCATTATGGATTGCAAATCATTATAGACTGCAAATCATTATAGATTGCAAATCATTATAGATTGCAAGTCATTATAGACTGCAAATCATTATAGACTGCAAATCATTATACACTGCAAATTATTCTGGACAGCAAATCATTATAGACTGCAAATTATTATAGACTGCAAATCATTCTGGACTGCAAATCATTACAGACTGCAAATCATTATGGAATGCAAATCATTATAGACTGCAAATCATTATAAACTGGAAATCATTATAGACTGCAAATCATTATAGACTGCAAAACATTCTGGACTGCAAATCATTATAGACAGCAAATCATTATAGACTGCAAATCATTCTGGACTGGAAATCATTATAGACTGCAAATCATTATAGACTGCAAATCATTATAGACTGCAAAACATTCTGGACTGCAAATCATTATAGACTGCAAATCATTATAGACTGCAAATCAATATAGACTACAGGTCATTCTGGACTGCAAATCATTATAGACTGCAAATCATTATGGACTGCAAATCATCATAGACTGCAAATCATTATGGATTGCAAATCATTATAGACTGCAAATCATAGATTGCAAATCATTATAGACTGCAAATCATTTTAGACAGTAAATGATTATAGTCTACAAATTATAATGGGCTGCAAATAATTATACACTGCTAAATAATATAGGTTACAAATCAATATAGACTACAAATCATTTCAGATGGCAAATTATTATAGACCGTGAAACAGTATAGACAGTAAATGATTATAGACTACAAATTATTATGGACTACAATTTATTATAGACTGCAAATCATTATCGGCTGCATATCAACACCTACTGCAAATCATTATAGACTGCAACTCATTATGGACTGCAAATCATTATGGACTACAAATCATTATAGACTGCAAATCATTCTGGACTGCAAATCATTCTAGACTGCAAATCATTATAGATTGCAAATCATTAAGGGCTGCAAATCATTATAGACTGCAAATAATTATAGAATGCAAATCATTAAGGGCTGCATTTCAATACCGACTGCAAATCGTTATAGACTGCTAATGATTATAGACTGCAAATCATAATAGAATGCAAATCAATATAGACTGCAAAACAATATAAATTGCAAATCATAATACACTGCAAATCATTACAGATTGCAAATCAATATAGACTGCAAAATAAAATAGACTGCAAATCATTATAGACTGCAAATCATTAGAGATTGCAAATCAATATAGACTGCAAAACAATATAGACTGCAAATCATTATAGAATGCAAATCATTATAGATTGTAAATCAATATAGACTGAAAAACAACATACACTGCAAAACATTTTAGATTGCAAATGATTATAGACTGCAAACCATTAAAGACTGCAGATTATTTTGGACTGAAAATCATTCTAGACTGCAAATCATTATAGACAGCAAATCATTATAGACTACAAATCATTACAGACTGCAAATCATTTTGTACTGCAAATCATTATAGACTGCAAATCATTAAGGGCTGCAAATCATTATAGACTGCAAATAATTATAGACTGCAAATCATTAAAGGCGGCATTTCAATACCGACTGCAAATCGTTATAGACTGCAAATGATTATAGACTGCAAATAATTATACACTGTAAATCATTATACACTGCAAATCATTATAGACTGCAAATCAATATAGGCTGCAAATCATTCTGGACTGCAAATCATTATAGACTGCAAAGCATAATAGACTGCAAATCATTATAGATGGCAGATTATTATAGACTGCAAATCTTTCTGGACTGCAAAACATTATAGACTGCAAAACAATATACACTGCAAATCATTATAGATTGCAAATGATTATAGACTGCAAATCATTATAGACTGCAGATTATTAAAGAATGCAAATCCATCTGGACAGTAAATCATTATAGACTGCAAATCATTATAGACTGCAAATAATTATAGACTACTAATCATTAAGGGCTGCCTTTCAATACCGACTGCAAATCGTTATAGACTGCAAATGATTATAAACTGCAAATCATTATGGACTGCAAATCATTATGGACTGCCTTTCAATACCGAATGCAAATCATTCTGGACTGCAGATCATTATGGACTGCAAATCATTAAGGGCTGCCTTTCAATACCGAATGCAAATCATTCTGGACTGCAGATCATTATGGACTGCAAATCATTATAGACTGTAAATCATTATAGATTGCAAATCATTATAGACTGAAAATCATTAGAGACTGCAAATCAATATAGGCTGCAAATAATTATGGACTGCAAATCATTATAGATTGCACATCATTATGGACTGCAAATCATTATAGAATGCAAATCATTATAGACTGCAAATTATTATAGACTTCAAAACAATATAGACTGCAAAACATTATAGATTGCAAATCATTATAGACGGCAAATTATTACAGACTCCAAAACAATATAGACTGCAAATCATAGTAGACTGCAAATCATTATAGATTGTAAATCAATATAGACTGCAAAACAATATACACTGCAAATCATTATAGATTGCAAATGATTATAGACTGCAAATCATTATAGACTGCAAATAATTATAGACTGCAAATCATTAAGGACTGCATTTCAATACCGACAGCAAATCGTTATAGACTGCAAATCATTATAGACTGAAAATCAATATAGACTGCAAATCATTATAGATTGCATCTTATTATAGACTGCAAATCATTCTGGACTGCATATCATTATAGACGACAAATCATTATAGACTGCAAATCATTATAGACTGCAAATCATTATCGTCTGCAGAATATTATAGACTGCAAATCTTTCAGGACTGCAAATCATTATAGACTACAAATCATTATAGACTGCAAATCTTTCTGGACTGCAATTTATTATAGACTGCAAATAATTATAGAATGCAAATCATTAAGGGCTGTAAATCACGATCGACGGCAAATAATTATAGACTGCTAATCATTTAGGGCTGCATTTCAATACCGAATGAAAATCGTTATAGACTGCAAATCATTATGGACTGCAAATCATTATAGACAACAAATCATTATGGACTGCAAATCATTAAGGGCTGCATTTCAATACAGACTGCAAATCATTATAGACTGCAAATCATTATAGACTGCAAATCATTATAGACTGCAAATCAATATAGACTGCAAATCATTATGGACGGCAACTCATTATAGACTGCATATCATTATGGACTGCAAATCATTATGGAATGCAAATCATTATAGACTGCAAATCATTATAGTCTGCAAATCAATATAGACTGCAAATCATTATAGACTACAAATCATTAAGGGCTGCAAATCATTATAGACTGCAAATAATTATAGACTGCTAATCATTAAGGGCTGCATTTCTATACCGACTGCAAATCATAATAGACTGCAAATGATTATAGACTGCAAATCATTATGGACTGAAAATCATTATGGACTGCAAATCATTATAGACTACAAATCATTATGGACTGCAAATCATTAAGGGCTGCCTTTCAATACCGAATGCAAATCATTCTGGACTGCACAACATTATGGACTGCAAATCATTATAGACTGCAAATCATTATACATTGCAAATCATTATAGACTGAAAATCATTATAGACTGCAAATCAATATAGGCTGCAAATAATTATGGACTGCAAATCATTATAGACTGCACATCATTATGGACTGCAAATCATTATAGACTGCAAATTGTTACAGACTGCAAATCATTATAGACTGCAAATAATTATAGACTGTAAATCATTATAGACTGCAAATTATTATAGACTGCAAAACAATATAGACTGCAAATCATTATAGATTGCAAATCAATATAGACTGCAAAACAATATCGACTGCAAAACATTTTAGATTGCAAATCATTATAGACTGCAAATTATTACAGACTCCAAAACAATATAGACTGCAAATCATTATAGACTGCAAATCATTATAGATTGTAAATCAATATAGACTGCAAAACAATATACACTGCAAATCATTATAGATTGCAAATGATTATACACTGCAAATCATTATAGACTGCAGATTATTAAAGACTGCAAATCCATCTGGACTGCAAATCATTATAAACTGCAAATCATTATAGACTGAAAATCATTAAGGGCTGCACTTCAATACTGACTGCAAATCGTTATAGACTGCAAATCATTATAGACTGCCAATCATTATAGACTGTAAATCATTCTGGACTGCATATCATTATAGACTACAAATCATTATAGACTGCAAATCTTTCTGGACTGCAATTTATTACAGACTGCAAATAATTATAGACTGCAAATCATTGAGGGCTGCAAATCATTATCGACTGCAAATAATTATAGACTGCTAATCATTTAGGGCTGCATTTCATTACCGAATGAAAATCGTTATAGACTGCAAATGATTATAGACTGCAAATCGTTATGGACTGCAAATCATTATGGACTGCACATCATTATAGACTACAAATCATTATGGACTGCAAATCATTAAGGGCTGCATTTCATTACCGACTGCAAATCATTCTGGACTTCAAATCATTATAGACTGCAAATCATTATAGACTGCAAAGCGTTAAGGGCTGCAAATCATTGTAGACTGCAAATCATTATAGACTGCTAATCTTTAAGGGCTGCATTTCAATACCGACTGCCAATCCTTATAGTTTGCAAATGATTACAGACTGCAAATCATTATGGACTGTAAATCATTAAGGGCTGCATTTCAATACAGACTGCAAATCATTATAGACTGCAAATCATTATGGACTGCAAATCAATATAGACTGCAAATCATTATGGACTGCAACTCATTATAGACTGCATATCATTATGGACTGCAAATCATTATAGACTGCAAATCATTATGGAATGCAAATCATTATAGACTGCAAATCATTATAGACTGCAAATCATTAAGGGCTGCAAATCATTATAGACTGCAAATAATTATAGACTGCTAATCATTAAGGGCTGCATTTCTATACCGACTGCAAATCGTTATAGACTGCAAATGATTATGGACTGCAAATCATTATGGACTGAAAATCATTATAGACTGCAAATCATTATAGACTACAAATCATTATGGACTGCAAATCATTAAGGGCTGCCTTTCAATACCGAATGCAAATCATTCTGGACTGCACAACATTATGGACTGCAAATCATTATAGACTGAAAATCATTATAGACTGCAAATCAATATAGGCTGCAAATAATTATGGACTGCAAATCATTATAGACTGCACATCATTATGGGCTTCAAATCATTATAGACTGCAAATCGTTACAGACTGCAAATCATTAAGGGCTGCAAATCATTATAGACTGCAAATTATTATAGACTGCAAAACAATATAGACTGCAAATCATTATAGATTGCAAATCAATATAGACTGCAAAACAATATCGACTGCAAAACATTTTAGATTGCAAATCATTATAGACTGCAAATTATTACAGACTCCAAAACAATATAGACTGCAAATCATTATAGACTGCAAATCATTATTGATTGTAAATCAATATAGACTGCAAAACAATATACACTGCAAATCATCATAGATTGCAAATGATTATACACTGCAAATCATTATAGACTGCAGATTATTAAAGACTGCAAATCCATTTGGACTGCAAATCATTATAGACTGCAAATCATTATAGACTGCAAATCATTAAGGGCTGCAAATCATTAAGGGCTGCATTTCAATACTGACTGCAAATCGTTATAGACTGCCAATCATTATAGACTGTAAATCATTCTGGACTGCATATCATTATAGACGACAAATCTTTATAGACTGCAAATCATTATAGACTGCAAATCATTATCGTCTGGAGATTATTATAGCCTGCAAATCTTTCTGGACTGCAAATCATTATAGACTACAAATCATTATAGACTGCAAATCTTTCTGGACTGCAATTTATTACAGACTGCAAATAATTATAGACTGCAAATCATTGAGGGCTGCAAATCATTATCGACTGCAAATAAATATAGACTGCTAATCATTTAGGGCTGCATTTCATTACCGAATGAAAATCGTTATAGACTGCAAATGATTATAGACTGCAAATCGTTATGGACTGCAAATCATTATGGACTGCAAATCATTATAGACTGCAAATCATTATAGACTGAAAAGCAATATAGACTGTAAATCATTATGGACTGCAAATCATTATAAACTGCACATCATTATGGACTGCAAATCATTATAGACTGCAAATCATTATGGACTGCAAATCATTATTAACTGCAAATCATTATGGACTGCAAATCATTATGGGCTGCAAATCATTATAGACTGCAAATCATTATAGACTGGAAATCATAATGCGCTGCAAATCATTATAGACTGAAAATCATTATTGACTGCAAATAATTATAGACTGCAAATCATTATAGACTGCAAATAATTATAGACTGCAAATCATTAAGGGCTGCATTTCAATACCGACTGCAAATCGTTATAGACTGCAAATCAACATAGACTGCACATCATTATAGACTGTAAATCATTATAGACTGTAAATTATTATAGACTGCAAAACAATATAGACTGCAAATCATTACAGATTGCAAATCAATATAGACTGCAAAACAATATAGACTGCAAATCATTATAGATTGCAAATCATTATAGACTGCAAATCATTATAGACTGCAAATCATTATAGACTGCAAATCATTATAGATTGTAAATCAATATAGACTGCAAAACAATATACATTACAAATCATTATAAATTGCAAATGATTATATACTGCAAATCATTATAGACTGCAGATTATTAAAGACTGCAAATCCATCTGGACTGCAAATCATTATAGAATGCAAATCATTATAGACTGCAAATAATTATTGACTGCTAATCATTTAGGGCTGCATTTCAATACCGACTGCAAATCATTATGGACTGCAAGTCATTATGGACTGCAAATCATTATAGACTACAAATCAATATGGACTGCAAATCATTAAGGGCTGCATTTCAATACCGACTGCAAATCATTCTGGACTGCAAATCATTATAGATTGCAGATAATTATAGGCTGCAAATCATTCTGGACTGCAAATCGTCATGGACAACAAATCATTATAGATTGCAAATCAATATAGACCGCAAAACAATATAGACTGCAAATCATTATAGACTGCAAAACATGATAGATTGTAAATCAATATAGACTGCAAAACAATATACATTGCAAATCATTATAGATTGCAAATGATTATAGACTGCAAATCATTAAAGACTGCAGATTATTATAGACTGCAAATCATTCTGGACAGAAAATCATTATAGACAGCAAATCATTATAGACTACAAATCATTATAGACTGCAAATCTTTCTGGCCTGCAAATCATTATAGGCTGCAAATCATTATAGACTGCAAATTATTAAGGGCTGAAAATCAATATAGACTGCAAATAATTATAGACGGCAAATCATTAAGGGCTGCATTTCAATACCGACTGCAAATCGTTATAGACTGCAAATGATTATAGACTGCAAATCATTATAGACTGCAAGTCATTCTGGACTGCAAATCATTATAGACTGCAAATCATTATAGACTGCAAATCATTATAGATGGCAGATTATTATACACTGCAAATCATTCTGGCCCGCAAATCATTACAGACTGCAAATCATTATAGACTGCAAATCATTTAGACTACAAATCATTATAGACTGCAAATCATTATAGACTGTAAATCTTTCTGGACTGCAAATCATTATAGACTGCAAATAATTATAGATTGCTAATCATTAAGGGCTGCATTTCAATACCGACTGCAAATCGTTATAGACTGCAAATGATTATAGACTGCAAATCAATATGGACTGCAAATCATTATGGACTGCAAATCATTATAGACTACAAATCATTATGGACTGCAAATCATTAAGGGCTGCCTTTCAATTTCGACTGCAAATCATTCTGGGCTGCACAACATTATGGACTGCAAATTATTATAGACTGCAAATCATTATAGTCTGCACATCATTATGGACTGCAAATCATTATAGACTGTAAATCATTATGGACTGCAAATCATTATGGACTGCAAATCATTATGGGCTGCAAATCATTATAGACTGCAAATCATTATAGACTGGAAATCATAATGCGCTGCAAATCATTATAGACTGAAAATCATTATTGACTGCAAATAATTATAGACTGCAAATCATTATAGACTGCAAATAATTATAGACTGCAAATCATTAAGGGCTGCATTTCAATACCGACTGCAAATCGTTATAGACTGCAAATCAACATAGACTGCACATCATTATAGACTGTAAATCATTATAGACTGCAAATTATTATAGACTGCAAATCATTATAGACTGCAAATCATTATAGATGGCAGATTATTATACACTGCAAATCATTCTGGCCTGCAAATCATTATAGATTGCAAATCATTACAGACTGCAAATCATTATAGACTGCAAATCATTTAGACTACAAATCATTATGGACTGCAAATCATTATAGACTGCAGATTATTATAGACTGCAAATCATTCTGGACAGAAAATCATTATAGACAGCAAATCATTATAGACTACAAATCATTATAGACTGCAAATCTTTCTGGCCTGCAAATCATTATAGGCTGCAAATCATTATAGACTGCAAATCATTAAGGGCTGAAAATCAATATAGACTGCAAATAATTATAGACGGCAAATCATTAAGGGCTGCATTTCAATACCGACTGCAAATCGTTATAGACTGCAAATGATTATAGACTGCAAATCATTATAGACTGCAAGTCATTCTGGACTGCAAATCATTATAGACTGCAAATCATTATAGACTGCAAATCATTATAGATGGCAGATTATTATACACTGCAAATCATTCTGGCCTGCAAATCATTACAAACTGCAAATCATTATAGACTGCAAATCATTTAGACTACAAATCATTATAGACTGCAAATCATTATAGACTGTAAATCTTTCTGGACTGCAAATCATTATAGACTGCAAATAATTATAGATTGCTAATCATTAAGGGCTGCATTTCAATACCGACTGCAAATCGTTATAGACTGCAAATGATTATAGACTGCAAATCAATATGGACTGCAAATCATTATGGACTGCAAATCATTATGGACTGCAAATCATTAAGGGCTGCCTTTCAATTTCGACTGCAAATCATTCTGGGCTGCACAACATTATGGACTGCAAATTATTATAGACTGCAAATCATTATAATCTGCACATCATTATGGACTGCAAATCATTATAGACTGTAAATCATTATGGACTGCAAATCATTATGGACTGCAAATCATTATGGGCTGCAAATCATTATAGACTGCAAATCATTATAGACTGGAAATCATAATGCGCTGCAAATCATTATAGACTGAAAATCATTATTGACTGCAAATAATTATAGACTGCAAATCATTATAGACTGCAAATAATTATAGACTGCAAATCATTAAGGGCTGCATTTCAATACCGACTGCAAATCGTTATAGACTGCAAATCAACATAGACTGCACATCATTATAGACTGTAAATCATTATAGACTGCAAATTATTATAGACTGCAAATCATTATAGACTGCAAATCATTATAGATGGCAGATTATTATACACTGCAAATCATTCTGGCCTGCAAATCATTATAGATTGCAAATCATTACAGACTGCAAATCATTATAGACTGCAAATCATTTAGACTACAAATCATTATGGACTGCAAATCATTATAGACTGCAAATAATTATAGACTGCAAATCATTAAGGGCTGCATTCAATACCGACAGCAAATCGTTATAGACTGCAAATCATTCTGGACTGCATATCATTATAGACGACAAATCATTATAGACTGCAAATCATTATAGACTGCAAATCATTATCGTCTGCAGAATATTATAGACTGCAAATCTTTCAGGACTGCAAATCATTATAGACTACAAATCATTATAGACTGCAAATCTTTCTGGACTGCAATTTATTATAGACTGCAAATAATTATAGAATGCAAATCATTAAGGGCTGTAAATCACTATCGACGGCAAATAATTATAGACTGCTAATCATTTAGGGCTGCATTTCAATACCGAATGAAAATCGTTATAGACTGCAAATCATTATGGACTGCAAATCATTATAGACAACAAATCATTATGGACTGCAAATCATTAAGGGCTGCATTTCAATACAGACTGCAAATCATTATAGACTGCAAATCATTATAGACTGCAAATCAATATAGACTGCAAATCATTATGGACTGCAACTCATTATAGACTGCATATCATTATGGACTGCAAATCATTATGGAATGCAAATCATTATAGACTGCAAATCAATATAGACTGCAAATCATTATGGACTGCAACTCATTATAGACTGCATATCATTATGGACTGCAACTCATTATAGACTGCATATCATTATGGACTGCAAATCATTATGGAATGAAAATCATTATAGACTGCAAATCATTATAGTCTGCAAATCAATATAGACTGCAAATCATTATAGACTACAAATCATTAAGGGCTGCAAATCATTATAGACTGCAAATAATTATTGACTGCTAATCATTAAGGGCTGCATTTCTATACCGACTGCAAATCGTTATAGACTGCAAATGATTATAGACTGCAAATCATTATGGACTGAAAATCATTATGGACTGCAAATCATTATAGACTACAAATCATTATGGACTGCAAATCATTAAGGGCTGCCTTTCAATACCGAATGCAAATCATTCTGGACTGCACAACATTATGGACTGCAAATTATTATAGACTGCAAATCATTATAGTCTGCACATCATTATGGACTGCAAATCATTATAGACTGTAAATCATTATGGACTGCAAATCATTATGGACTGCAAATCATTATGGGCTGCAAATCATTATAGACTGCAAATCATTATAGACTGGAAATCATAATGCGCTGCAAATCATTATAGACTGAAAATCATTATTGACTGCAAATAATTATAGACTGCAAATCATTATAGACTGCAAATAATTATAGACTGCAAATCATTAAGGGCTGCATTTCAATACCGACTGCAAATCGTTATAGACTGCAAATCAACATAGACTGCACATCATTATAGACTGTAAATCATTATAGACTGCAAATTATTATAGACTGCAAATCATTATAGACTGCAAATCATTATAGATGGCAGATTATTATACACTGCAAATCATTCTGGCCTGCAAATCATTATAGATTGCAAATCATTACAGACTGCAAATCATTATAGACTGCAAATCATTTAGACTACAAATCATTATGGACTGCAAATCATTATAGACTGCAGATTATTATAGACTGCAAATCATTCTGGACAGAAAATCATTATAGACAGCAAATCATTATAGACTACAAATCATTATAGACTGCAAATCTTTCTGGCCTGCAAATCATTATAGGCTGCAAATCATTATAGACTGCAAATCATTAAGGGCTGAAAATCAATATAGACTGCAAATAATTATAGACGGCAAATCATTAAGGGCTGCATTTCAATACCGACTGCAAATCGTTATAGACTGCAAATGATTATAGACTGCAAATCATTATAGACTGCAAGTCATTCTGGACTGCAAATCATTATAGACTGCAAATCATTATAGACTGCAAATCATTATAGATGGCAGATTATTATACACTGCAAATCATTCTGGCCTGCAAATCATTACAAACTGCAAATCATTATAGACTGCAAATCATTTAGACTACAAATCATTATAGACTGCAAATCATTATAGACTGTAAATCTTTCTGGACTGCAAATCATTATAGACTGCAAATAATTATAGATTGCTAATCATTAAGGGCTGCATTTCAATACCGACTGCAAATCGTTATAGACTGCAAATGATTATAGACTGCAAATCAATATGGACTGCAAATCATTATGGACTGCAAATCATTATAGACTACAAATCATTATGGACTGCAAATCATTAAGGGCTGCCTTTCAATTTCGACTGCAAATCATTCTGGGCTGCACAACATTATGGACTGCAAATTATTATAGACTGCAAATCATTATAGTCTGCACATCATTATGGACTGCAAATCATTATGGACTGTAAATCATTATGGACTGCAAATCATTATGGACTGCAAATCATTATGGGCTGCAAATCATTATAGACTGCAAATCATTATAGACTGGAAATCATAATGCGCTGCAAATCATTATAGACTGAAAATCATTATTGACTGCAAATAATTATAGACTGCAAATCATTATAGACTGCAAATAATTATAGACTGCAAATCATTATAGACTGCAAATAATTATAGACTGCAAATCATTAAGGGCTGCATTTCAATACCGACTGCAAATCGTTATAGACTGCAAATCAACATAGACTGCACATCATTATAGACTGTAAATCATTATAGACTGCAAATTATTATAGACTGCAAATCATTATAGACTGCAAATCATTATAGATGGCAGATTATTATACACTGCAAATCATTCTGGCCTGCAAATCATTATAGATTGCAAATCATTACAGACTGCAAATCATTATAGACTGCAAATCATTTAGACTACAAATCATTATGGACTGCAAATCATTATAGACTGCAAATAATTATAGACTGCAAATCATTAAGGGCTGCATTCAATACCGACAGCAAATCGTTATAGACTGCAAATCATTCTGGACTGCATATCATTATAGACGACAAATCATTATAGACTGCAAATCATTATAGACTGCAAATCATTATCGTCTGCAGAATATTATAGACTGCAAATCTTTCAGGACTGCAAATCATTATAGACTACAAATCATTATAGACTGCAAATCTTTCTGGACTGCAATTTATTATAGACTGCAAATAATTATAGAATGCAAATCATTAAGGGCTGTAAATCACTATCGACGGCAAATAATTATAGACTGCTAATCATTTAGGGCTGCATTTCAATACCGAATGAAAATCGTTATAGACTGCAAATCATTATGGACTGCAAATCATTATAGACAACAAATCATTATGGACTGCAAATCATTAAGGGCTGCATTTCAATACAGACTGCAAATCATTATAGACTGCAAATCATTATAGACTGCAAATCAATATAGACTGCAAATCATTATGGACTGCAACTCATTATAGACTGCATATCATTATGGACTGCAAATCATTATGGAATGCAAATCATTATAGACTGCAAATCAATATAGACTGCAAATCATTATGGACTGCAACTCATTATAGACTGCATATCATTATGGACTGCAACTCATTATAGACTGCATATCATTATGGACTGCAAATCATTATGGAATGAAAATCATTATAGACTGCAAATCATTATAGTCTGCAAATCAATATAGACTGCAAATCATTATAGACTACAAATCATTAAGGGCTGCAAATCATTATAGACTGCAAATAATTATTGACTGCTAATCATTAAGGGCTGCATTTCTATACCGACTGCAAATCGTTATAGACTGCAAATGATTATAGACTGCAAATCATTATGGACTGAAAATCATTATGGACTGCAAATCATTATAGACTACAAATCATTATGGACTGCAAATCATTAAGGGCTGCCTTTCAATACCGAATGCAAATCATTCTGGACTGCACAACATTATGGACTGCAAATTATTATAGACTGCAAATCATTATAGTCTGCACATCATTATGGACTGCAAATCATTATAGACTGTAAATCATTATGGACTGCAAATCATTATGGACTGCAAATCATTATGGGCTGCAAATCATTATAGACTGCAAATCATTATAGACTGGAAATCATAATGCGCTGCAAATCATTATAGACTGAAAATCATTATTGACTGCAAATAATTATAGACTGCAAATCATTATAGACTGCAAATAATTATAGACTGCAAATCATTAAGGGCTGCATTTCAATACCGACTGCAAATCGTTATAGACTGCAAATCAACATAGACTGCACATCATTATAGACTGTAAATCATTATAGACTGCAAATTATTATAGACTGCAAATCATTATAGACTGCAAATCATTATAGATGGCAGATTATTATACACTGCAAATCATTCTGGCCTGCAAATCATTATAGATTGCAAATCATTACAGACTGCAAATCATTATAGACTGCAAATCATTTAGACTACAAATCATTATGGACTGCAAATCATTATAGACTGCAGATTATTATAGACTGCAAATCATTCTGGACAGAAAATCATTATAGACAGCAAATCATTATAGACTACAAATCATTATAGACTGCAAATCTTTCTGGCCTGCAAATCATTATAGGCTGCAAATCATTATAGACTGCAAATCATTAAGGGCTGAAAATCAATATAGACTGCAAATAATTATAGACGGCAAATCATTAAGGGCTGCATTTCAATACCGACTGCAAATCGTTATAGACTGCAAATGATTATAGACTGCAAATCATTATAGACTGCAAGTCATTCTGGACTGCAAATCATTATAGACTGCAAATCATTATAGACTGCAAATCATTATAGATGGCAGATTATTATACACTGCAAATCATTCTGGCCTGCAAATCATTACAAACTGCAAATCATTATAGACTGCAAATCATTTAGACTACAAATCATTATAGACTGCAAATCATTATAGACTGTAAATCTTTCTGGACTGCAAATCATTATAGACTGCAAATAATTATAGATTGCTAATCATTAAGGGCTGCATTTCAATACCGACTGCAAATCGTTATAGACTGCAAATGATTATAGACTGCAAATCAATATGGACTGCAAATCATTATGGACTGCAAATCATTATAGACTACAAATCATTATGGACTGCAAATCATTAAGGGCTGCCTTTCAATTTCGACTGCAAATCATTCTGGGCTGCACAACATTATGGACTGCAAATTATTATAGACTGCAAATCATTATAGTCTGCACATCATTATGGACTGCAAATCATTATGGACTGTAAATCATTATGGACTGCAAATCATTATGGACTGCAAATCATTATGGGCTGCAAATCATTATAGACTGCAAATCATTATAGACTGGAAATCATAATGCGCTGCAAATCATTATAGACTGAAAATCATTATTGACTGCAAATAATTATAGACTGCAAATCATTATAGACTGCAAATAATTATAGACTGCAAATCATTAAGGGCTGCATTTCAATACCAACTGCAAATCGTTATAGACTGCAAATCAACATAGACTGCACATCATTATAGACTGTAAATCATTATAGACTGCAAATTATTATAGACTGCAAATCATTATAGACTGCAAATCATTATAGATGGCAGATTATTATACACTGCAAATCATTCTGGCCTGCAAATCATTATAGATTGCAAATCATTACAGACTGCAAATCATTATAGACTGCAAATCATTTAGACTACAAATCATTATGGACTGCAAATCATTATAGACTGCAAATAATTATAGACTGCAAATCATTAAGGGCTGCATTCAATACCGACAGCAAATCGTTATAGACTGCAAATCATTCTGGACTGCATATCATTATAGACGACAAATCATTATAGACTGCAAATCATTATAGACTGCAAATCATTATCGTCTGCAGAATATTATAGACTGCAAATCTTTCAGGACTGCAAATCATTATAGACTACAAATCATTATAGACTGCAAATCTTTCTGGACTGCAATTTATTATAGACTGCAAATAATTATAGAATGCAAATCATTAAGGGCTGTAAATCACTATCGACGGCAAATAATTATAGACTGCTAATCATTTAGGGCTGCATTTCAATACCGAATGAAAATCGTTATAGACTGCAAATCATTATGGACTGCAAATCATTATAGACAACAAATCATTATGGACTGCAAATCATTAAGGGCTGCATTTCAATACAGACTGCAAATCATTATAGACTGCAAATCATTATAGACTGCAAATCAATATAGACTGCAAATCATTATGGACTGCAACTCATTATAAACTGCATATCATTATGGACTGCAAATCATTATGGAATGCAAATCATTATAGACTGCAAATCATTTAGACTACAAATCATTATGGACTGCAAATCATTATAGACTGCAGATTATTATAGACTGCAAATCATTCTGGACAGAAAATCATTATAGACAGCAAATCATTATAGACTACAAATCATTATAGACTGCAAATCTTTCTGGCCTGCAAATCATTATAGGCTGCAAATCATTATAGACTGCAAATCATTAAGGGCTGAAAATCAATATAGACTGCAAATAATTATAGACGGCAAATCATTAAGGGCTGCATTTCAATACCGACTGCAAATCGTTATAGACTGCAAATGATTATAGACTGCAAATCATTATAGACTGCAAGTCATTCTGGACTGCAAATCATTATAGACTGCAAATCATTATAGACTGCAAATCATTATAGATGGCAGATTATTATACACTGCAAATCATTCTGGCCTGCAAATCATTACAAACTGCAAATCATTATAGACTGCAAATCATTTAGACTACAAATCATTATAGACTGCAAATCATTATAGACTGTAAATCTTTCTGGACTGCAAATCATTATAGACTGCAAATAATTATAGATTGCTAATCATTAAGGGCTGCATTTCAATACCGACTGCAAATCGTTATAGACTGCAAATGATTATAGACTGCAAATCAATATGGACTGCAAATCATTATGGACTGCAAATCATTATAGACTACAAATCATTATGGACTGCAAATCATTAAGGGCTGCCTTTCAATTTCGACTGCAAATCATTCTGGGCTGCACAACATTATGGACTGCAAATTATTATAGACTGCAAATCATTATAGTCTGCACATCATTATGGACTGCAAATCATTATAGACTGTAAATCATTATGGACTGCAAATCATTATGGACTGCAAATCATTATGGGCTGCAAATCATTATAGACTGCAAATCATTATAGACTGGAAATCATAATGCGCTGCAAATCATTATAGACTGAAAATCATTATTGACTGCAAATAATTATAGACTGCAAATCATTATAGACTGCAAATAATTATAGACTGCAAATCATTAAGGGCTGCATTTCAATACCAACTGCAAATCGTTATAGACTGCAAATCAACATAGACTGCACATCATTATAGACTGTAAATCATTATAGACTGCAAATTATTATAGACTGCAAATCATTATAGACTGCAAATCATTATAGATGGCAGATTATTATACACTGCAAATCATTCTGGCCTGCAAATCATTATAGATTGCAAATCATTACAGACTGCAAATCATTATAGACTGCAAATCATTTAGACTACAAATCATTATGGACTGCAAATCATTATAGACTGCAAATAATTATAGACTGCAAATCATTAAGGGCTGCATTCAATACCGACAGCAAATCGTTATAGACTGCAAATCATTCTGGACTGCATATCATTATAGACGACAAATCATTATAGACTGCAAATCATTATAGACTGCAAATCATTATCGTCTGCAGAATATTATAGACTGCAAATCTTTCAGGACTGCAAATCATTATAGACTACAAATCATTATAGACTGCAAATCTTTCTGGACTGCAATTTATTATAGACTGCAAATAATTATAGAATGCAAATCATTAAGGGCTGTAAATCACTATCGACGGCAAATAATTATAGACTGCTAATCATTTAGGGCTGCATTTCAATACCGAATGAAAATCGTTATAGACTGCAAATCATTATGGACTGCAAATCATTATAGACAACAAATCATTATGGACTGCAAATCATTAAGGGCTGCATTTCAATACAGACTGCAAATCATTATAGACTGCAAATCATTATAGACTGCAAATCAATATAGACTGCAAATCATTATGGACTGCAACTCATTATAGACTGCATATCATTATGGACTGCAAATCATTATGGAATGCAAATCATTATAGACTGCAAATCAATATAGACTGCAAATCATTATGGACTGCAACTCATTATAGACTGCATATCATTATGGACTGCAACTCATTATAGACTGCATATCATTATGGACTGCAAATCATTATGGAATGAAAATCATTATAGACTGCAAATCATTATAGTCTGCAAATCAATATAGACTGCAAATCATTATAGACTACAAATCATTAAGGGCTGCAAATCATTATAGACTGCAAATAATTATTGACTGCTAATCATTAAGGGCTGCATTTCTATACCGACTGCAAATCGTTATAGACTGCAAATGATTATAGACTGCAAATCATTATGGACTGAAAATCATTATGGACTGCAAATCATTATAGACTACAAATCATTATGGACTGCAAATCATTAAGGGCTGCCTTTCAATACCGAATGCAAATCATTCTGGACTGCACAACATTATGGACTGCAAATTATTATAGACTGCAAATCATTATAGTCTGCACATCATTATGGACTGCAAATCATTATAGACTGTAAATCATTATGGACTGCAAATCATTATGGACTGCAAATCATTATGGGCTGCAAATCATTATAGACTGCAAATCATTATAGACTGGAAATCATAATGCGCTGCAAATCATTATAGACTGAAAATCATTATTGACTGCAAATAATTATAGACTGCAAATCATTATAGACTGCAAATAATTATAGACTGCAAATCATTAAGGGCTGCATTTCAATACCGACTGCAAATCGTTATAGACTGCAAATCAACATAGACTGCACATCATTATAGACTGTAAATCATTATAGACTGCAAATTATTATAGACTGCAAATCATTATAGACTGCAAATCATTATAGATGGCAGATTATTATACACTGCAAATCATTCTGGCCTGCAAATCATTATAGATTGCAAATCATTACAGACTGCAAATCATTATAGACTGCAAATCATTTAGACTACAAATCATTATGGACTGCAAATCATTATAGACTGCAGATTATTATAGACTGCAAATCATTCTGGACAGAAAATCATTATAGACAGCAAATCATTATAGACTACAAATCATTATAGACTGCAAATCTTTCTGGCCTGCAAATCATTATAGGCTGCAAATCATTATAGACTGCAAATCATTAAGGGCTGAAAATCAATATAGACTGCAAATAATTATAGACGGCAAATCATTAAGGGCTGCATTTCAATACCGACTGCAAATCGTTATAGACTGCAAATGATTATAGACTGCAAATCATTATAGACTGCAAGTCATTCTGGACTGCAAATCATTATAGACTGCAAATCATTATAGACTGCAAATCATTATAGATGGCAGATTATTATACACTGCAAATCATTCTGGCCTGCAAATCATTACAAACTGCAAATCATTATAGACTGCAAATCATTTAGACTACAAATCATTATAGACTGCAAATCATTATAGACTGTAAATCTTTCTGGACTGCAAATCATTATAGACTGCAAATAATTATAGATTGCTAATCATTAAGGGCTGCATTTCAATACCGACTGCAAATCGTTATAGACTGCAAATGATTATAGACTGCAAATCAATATGGACTGCAAATCATTATGGACTGCAAATCATTATAGACTACAAATCATTATGGACTGCAAATCATTAAGGGCTGCCTTTCAATTTCGACTGCAAATCATTCTGGGCTGCACAACATTATGGACTGCAAATTATTATAGACTGCAAATCATTATAGTCTGCACATCATTATGGACTGCAAATCATTATAGACTGTAAATCATTATGGACTGCAAATCATTATGGACTGCAAATCATTATGGGCTGCAAATCATTATAGACTGCAAATCATTATAGACTGGAAATCATAATGCGCTGCAAATCATTATAGACTGAAAATCATTATTGACTGCAAATAATTATAGACTGCAAATCATTATAGACTGCAAATAATTATAGACTGCAAATCATTAAGGGCTGCATTTCAATACCAACTGCAAATCGTTATAGACTGCAAATCAACATAGACTGCACATCATTATAGACTGTAAATCATTATAGACTGCAAATTATTATAGACTGCAAATCATTATAGACTGCAAATCATTATAGATGGCAGATTATTATACACTGCAAATCATTCTGGCCTGCAAATCATTATAGATTGCAAATCATTACAGACTGCAAATCATTATAGACTGCAAATCATTTAGACTACAAATCATTATGGACTGCAAATCATTATAGACTGCAAATAATTATAGACTGCAAATCATTAAGGGCTGCATTCAATACCGACAGCAAATCGTTATAGACTGCAAATCATTCTGGACTGCATATCATTATAGACGACAAATCATTATAGACTGCAAATCATTATAGACTGCAAATCATTATCGTCTGCAGAATATTATAGACTGCAAATCTTTCAGGACTGCAAATCATTATAGACTACAAATCATTATAGACTGCAAATCTTTCTGGACTGCAATTTATTATAGACTGCAAATAATTATAGAATGCAAATCATTAAGGGCTGTAAATCACTATCGACGGCAAATAATTATAGACTGCTAATCATTTAGGGCTGCATTTCAATACCGAATGAAAATCGTTATAGACTGCAAATCATTATGGACTGCAAATCATTATAGACAACAAATCATTATGGACTGCAAATCATTAAGGGCTGCATTTCAATACAGACTGCAAATCATTATAGACTGCAAATCATTATAGACTGCAAATCAATATAGACTGCAAATCATTATGGACTGCAACTCATTATAGACTGCATATCATTATGGACTGCAAATCATTATGGAATGCAAATCATTATAGACTGCAAATCAATATAGACTGCAAATCATTATGGACTGCAACTCATTATAGACTGCATATCATTATGGACTGCAACTCATTATAGACTGCATATCATTATGGACTGCAAATCATTATGGAATGAAAATCATTATAGACTGCAAATCATTATAGTCTGCAAATCAATATAGACTGCAAATCATTATAGACTACAAATCATTAAGGGCTGCAAATCATTATAGACTGCAAATAATTATTGACTGCTAATCATTAAGGGCTGCATTTCTATACCGACTGCAAATCGTTATAGACTGCAAATGATTATAGACTGCAAATCATTATGGACTGAAAATCATTATGGACTGCAAATCATTATAGACTACAAATCATTATGGACTGCAAATCATTAAGGGCTGCCTTTCAATACCGAATGCAAATCATTCTGGACTGCACAACATTATGGACTGCATATCATTATAGCCTGCAAATCATTATAGACTGAAAATCATTATAGACTGCAAATCAATATAGGCTGCAAATAATTATGGACTGCAAATCATTGTGGACTGCACATCATTATGGACTGCAAATCATTATAGACTGCAAATAATTATGGACTGATAATCATTATAGACTGCAAATTATTATAGACTGCAAAACAATATAGACTGCAAATCATTATAGATTGCAAATCAATATAGACTGCAAAACAATATCGACTGCAAAACATTTTAGATTGCAAATCATTCTGGACTGCAAATCATTATAGTGTACAAATCATTATAGACTGCAAATCATTATAACTGCAAATCTTTCTGGACTGCAATTCATTATAGACTGCAAATCATTATAGAATGCAAATCATTAAGGGCTGCAAATCATTATAGACTGCAAATAATTATAGACTGCTAATCATTTAGGGCTGCATTTCAATACCGACTGCAAATCATTATGGCCTGCAAATCATTATGGACTGCAAATCATTACAGACTACAAATCAATATGCACTGCAAATCATTAAGGGCTGCATTTCAATACCGACTGCAAATCATTCTGGACTGCAAAACAATATAGACTGCAAATCATTATAGATTGCAAATCAATATAGACTGCAAAACAATATCGACTGCAAAACATTTTAGATTGCAAATCATTATAGACTGTAAATTATTACAGACTCCAAAACAATATAGACTGCAAATCATTATAGACTGCAAATGATTATACACTGCAAATCATTATAGACTGCAGATTATTAAAGACTGCAAATCCATCTGGACTGCAATTCATTATAGACTGCAAATCATTATAGACTGCAAATCATTAAGGGCTGCAAATCATTAAGGGCTGCATTTCAATACTGACTGCAAATCGTTATAGACTGCAAATCATTATAGACTGCCAATCATTATAGATTGTAAATCATTCTGGACTGCATATCATTATAGACGACAAATCTTTATAGACTGCAAATCATTTTAGACTGCAAATCATTATCGTCTGCAGATTATTATAGCCTGCAAATCTTTCTGGACTACAAATCATTATAGACTGCAAATCTTTCTGGACTGCAATTTATTACAGACTGCAAATAATTATAGACTGCAAATCATTGAGGGCTGCAAATCATTATCGACTGCAAATAATTATAGACTGCTAATCATTTAGGGCTGCATTTCATTACCGAATGAAAATCGTTATAGACTGCAAATGATTATAGACTGCAAATCGTTATGGACTGCAAATCATTATGGACTGCAAATCATTAAGGGCTGCATTTCAATACCGACTGCAAATCATTCTGGACTGCAAATCATTATAGACTGCAAATCATTATAGACTGCAAATCATTATAGACTGCAAAACAATATAGACTGCAAATCATTACAGATTGCAAATCAATATAGACTGCAAAACAATATAGACTGCAAATCATTATAGATTGCAAATCATTATAGACTGCAAATTTTTACCGACTCCAAAACAATATAGACTGCAAATCATTATTGACTGCAAATTTTTAGCGACTCCAAAACAATATAGACTGCAAATCATTACAAATTGCAAATCAATATAGACTGCAAAACAATATAGACTGCAAATCATTATAGATTGCAAATCATTATAGTCTGCAAATTTTTACCGACTCCAAAACAATATAGACTGCAAATCATTATAGACTGCAAATCATTATAGATTGTAAATCAATATAGACTGCAAAACAATATACATTACAAATCATTATAAATTGCAAATGATTATATACTGCAAATCATTATAGACTGCAGATTATTAAAGACTGCAAATCCATCTGGACTGCAAATCATTATAGAATGCAAATCATTATGGACTGCAAATAATTATTGACTGCTAATCATTTAGGGCTGCATTTCAATACCGACTGCAAATCATTATGGACTGCAAGTCATTATGGACTGCAAATCATTATAGACTACAAATCAATATGGACTGCAAATCATTATAGACCGCAAAACAATATAGACTGCAAATCATTATAGACTGCAAAACATGATAGATTGTAAATCAATATAGACTGCTAATCATTATAGACTGCAAATCATTAAGGGCTGCATTTCAATACCGACTGCAAATCGTTATAGACTGCAAATGATTATAGACTGCAAATCAATATGGACTGCAAATCATTATAGACTGCAAATCATTATAGACTACAAATCATTATAGACTGCAAATCATTATAGACTGCAAATCATTATAGATTGTAAATCAATATAGACTGCAAAACAATATACATTACAAATCATTATAAATTGCAAATGATTATATACTGCAAATCATTATAGACTGCAGATTATTAAAGACTGCAAATCCATCTGGACTGCAAATCATTATAGAATGCAAATCATTATGGACTGCAAATAATTATTGACTGCTAATCATTTAGGGCTGCATTTCAATACCGACTGCAAATCATTATGGACTGCAAGTCATTATGGACTGCAAATCATTATAGACTACAAATCAATATGGACTGCAAATCATTATAGACCGCAAAACAATATAGACTGCAAATCATTATAGACTGCAAAACATGATAGATTGTAAATCAATATAGACTGCTAATCATTATAGACTGCAAATCATTAAGGGCTGCATTTCAATACCGACTGCAAATCGTTATAGACTGCAAATGATTATAGACTGCAAATCAATATGGACTGCAAATCATTATGGACTGCAAATCATTATAGACTGCAAATCATTATAGACTACAAATCATGAAAGACTGCAAATCATTATAGACTGCAAATCTTTCTGGACTGCAATTCATTGTAGACTGCAAATCATTATAGACTGCAAATCATTATGGGCTGCAAATCATTATAGACTACAAATAATTATAGACTGCTAATCATTAAGGGCTGCCTTTCAATTTCGACTGCAAATCATTCTGGACTGCACAACATTATGGACTGCAAATTATTATAGACTGCAAATCATTATAGTCTGCACATCATTATGGATTGCAAATCATTATAGACTGTAAATCATTATAGAATGCAAATCAATATAGACTGCAAATCATTATAGACTGCAAATCATTATAGACGACAAATCATTATAGACTGCAAATCATTATAGACTGCAAATCTTTCTGGACTGCAATTCATTGTAGACTGCAAATCATTATAGACTGCAAATCATTATGGGCTGCAAATCATTATAGACTACAAATAATTATAGACTGCTAATCATTTAGGGCTGCATTTCAATACCGAATGCAAATCGTTATAGACTGCAAATGATTATAGACTGCAAATCATTATAGACTGCAAATCTTTCTGGACTGCAATTCATTGTAGACTGCAAATCATTATGGACTGCAAATCATTATGGACTGCAAATCATTATAGACTGCAAATCATTATAGACTGCAAACCATTATGGACTGCAAATCATTATAGACTACAAATCATTATGGACTGCAAATCATTAAGGGCTGCAAATCATTATAGACTGCAAATCATTATAGACTGCAAATCGTTATGGGCTGCATTTCAATACAGACTGCAAATCATTCTGGACTGCAAATCATTATAGACTGCAAATCATTATAGATTGCAAATAAATACTGACTGCAAAACAATATAGACTGCAAATCATTATAGATTGCAAATCATTATAGACTGCAAATTATAACAGACTCCAAAACAATATATAGTGCAAATCATTATAGACTGCAAATCATTCTGGACTGCAAATCATTATAGACTGCAAATCATTATACACTGCAAATCGTTAAGGGCTGCAAATCATTGTAGACTGCAAATCATTATAGACTGCTAATCATTAAGGGCTGCATTTCAATACCGAATGCAAATCGTTATAGATTGCAAATTATTACAGACTGCAAATCATTATGGACTGCAAATCATTATAGACTGCAATTCATTATAGACTACAAATCATTATGGACTGCACATCATTAAGGGCTGCATTTCAATACAGAATGCAAATCATTCTGGACTGCAAATCATTATAGACTGCAAATCATTATAGACTACAAATCATTCTGGACTGCAAATCATTATAGACTGCAAATCATTATGGACTGCAAGTCATTATACAGTGCAAATCATTATAGACTGCAAATCAATATAGACTGCAAATCATTATAGACTGCAAATCATTATAGACTACAAATCATTATAGACTGCAAATCATTATAGACTGCAAATCTTTCTGGACTGCAATTCATTGTAGACTGCAAATCATTATAGACTGCAAATCATTATGGGCTGCAAATCATTATAGACTACAAATAATTATAGACTGCTAATCATTTAGGGCTGCATTTCAATACCGAATGCAAATCGTTATAGACTGCAAATGATTATAGACTGCAAATCATTATAGACTGCAAATCTTTCTGGACTGCAATTCATTGTAGACTGCAAATCATTATGGACTGCAAATCATTATGGACTGCAAATCATTATAGACTGCAAACCATTATGGACTGCAAATCATTATAGACTACAAATCATTATGGACTGCAAATCATTAAGGGCTGCAAATCATTATAGACTGCAAATCATTATAGACTGCAAATCGTTATGGGCTGCATTTCAATACAGACTGCAAATCATTCTGGACTGCAAATCATTATAGACTGCAAATCATTATAGATTGCAAATAAATACTGACTGCAAAACAATATAGACTGCAAATCATTATAGATTGCAAATCATTATAGACTGCAAATTATAACAGACTCCAAAACAATATATAGTGCAAATCATTATAGACTGCAAATCATTCTGGACTGCAAATCATTATAGACTGCAAATCATTATACACTGCAAATCGTTAAGGGCTGCAAATCATTGTAGACTGCAAATCATTATAGACTGCTAATCATTAAGGGCTGCATTTCAATACCGAATGCAAATCGTTATAGATTGCAAATTATTACAGACTGCAAATCATTATGGACTGCAAATCATTATAGACTGCAATTCATTATAGACTACAAATCATTATGGACTGCACATCATTAAGGGCTGCATTTCAATACAGAATGCAAATCATTCTGGACTGCAAATCATTATAGACTGCAAATCATTATAGACTACAAATCATTCTGGACTGCAAATCATTATAGACTGCAAATCATTATGGACTGCAAGTCATTATACAGTGCAAATCATTATAGACTGCAAATCAATATAGACTGCAAATCATTGTGGACTGCAAATCATTATAGACTGCACATCATTATGGACTGCAAATCATTATAGACTGCAAATCATTATAGACTGCAAATCATTGTGGACTGCCAATCAATATAGACTGCACATCATTATGGACTGCAAATCATTATAGACTGCACATCATTATGGACTGCAAATCATTATAGACTGCAAATCATTATAGACTGCAAATCAATATAGACAGCAAATCATTATGGACTGCAAATCTTTCTGGACTGCAAATCATTATAGACTGCAAATCATTATAGACTGCAAATCATTAAGGGCTGCAAATCATTATAGACTGCAAATAATTATAGACTTCTAATCATTAAGGGCTGCATTTCAATACCAACTGCAAATCGTTATAGACTGCAAATCATTATGGACTGCAAATCATTATGGACTGCAAATCATTATGGACTGCAAATCATTATAGACTACAAATCATTATGGACTGCAAATCATTATGGACTGCAAATCATTATAGACTACAAATCATTATGGACTGCAAATCATTAAAGGCTGCCTTTCAATACCGACTGCAAATCATTCTGGACAGCAAATCATTGTAGACTGCAAATTATTATACACTGCAAATCATTCGGGACTGCATATCATTATAGACGACAAATCATTATAGACTGCAAATAATTATAGGCTGCAAATCATTAAGGCCTGCATTTCAATACCGAATGCAAATCGTTATAGACTGCAAATGATTATGGACTGCAAATCATTATGGACTGCAAATCATTATGCACTGCAAATCATTATAGACCTCAAATCATTATGGACTGCAAATCGATAAGGGCTGCAAATCATTATAGACTGCAAATCATTATAGACTGCAAATCGTTAAGGGCTGCATTTCAATACAGACTGCAAATCATTCTGGACTGCAGATTATTAAAGACTGCAAATCCATCTGGACTGCAAATCATTATAGACTGCAAATCATTATGGACTGCTAATCATTATAGACTGCAAATCATTATAGACTGCAAATCATTATAGACTGCAAATTATTATAGACTGCAAAACAATATACACTGCAAATCATTATAGATTGCAAATCAATACAGACTGCAAAACAATATGGACTGCAAATCATTATAGATTGCAAATCATTATACACTGCAAATTATTACAGACTCCAAAACAATATAGACTGCAAATCATTATAGATTGTAAATAATTATAGACTGCACAGCATTATAGACTGCAGATTATTAAAGACTGCAAATCCATCTGGACTGCAAATCATTATAGACTGCAAATCATTATAGACTGCAAATAATTATAGACTGCAAATCATTAAGGCCTGCATTTCAATACCGACTGCAAATCGTTATAGACTGCAAATCATTATAGACTGCCAATCATTATAGCACTGCAAATCAATATAGACTGCAAATCATTATAGACTGCTAATCAATATAGGCTGCAAATAATTATGGACTGCAAATCTTTATAGACTGCACATCATTATGGACTGCAAATAATTATAGACTGCAAATCATTATGAACTGCAAATCATTATAGACTGCAAATCATTATAGACTGAAAATCAATATAGACTGCAAAAAAATATAGACTGCTAATCATTATTGACTGCAAATCATTATAGACTGCAAATCATTATAGTTTGCAAATCAATATAGACTGCAAAGCAATATAGACTACAAATCATTATACATTGCAAATCATTATAGGCTGCAAATTATTACAGACTCCAAAACAATATATACTGCAAATCATTATAGACTGCAAATCATTATAGATTGTAAATCAATATAGACTGCAAAACAATATACACTGCAAATCATTATAGATTGCAAATGATTATAGACTGCACATCATTATAGACTGCAAATCAACATAGACTGCAAATATTTATAGACTGGAAATCATTAAAGCCTGCATCTCAATACCGACTGCAAATCGTTATAGACTGCAAATCATTATAGACTGCCAATCATTATAGCACTGCAAATCAATATAGACTGCAAATCATTGTAGATTGTAGATTATTATAGACTGCAAATCATTCGGGACTGCATATCATTATAGACTACAAATCATTACAGACTGCAAATCATTATAGACTGCAAATCATTAAGGGCTGCAAATCATTATAGACTGCAAATAATTATAGACTGCTAATCATTTAGGGCTGCATTTCAATACCGAATGCAAATCGTTACAGACTGCAAATCATTATAGACTACAAATCATTATAGACTGCAAATCATTATAGACTGCAAATCATTATAGACTGCAAATCTTTCTCTACTGCAATTCATTATAGACTGCAAATCATTATAGACTGCAAATCATTAAGGGCTGCATTTCAATACCGAATGCAAATCGTTATACACTGCAAATGACTATAGACTGCAAATCATTATGGACTGCAAATCATTATAGACTACAAATCATTATGGAATGCAAATCGTTAAGAATTGCAAATCATTATAGACTGCAAATCATTATAGACTGCAAATCGTTAAGGGCTGCATTTCAATACAGACTGCAAATCATTCAGGACTGCAAATCATTACAGACTGCAAATCAGTATAGACTATAAATCATTATAGACTGCAAATCATTCTGGACTGCAGATTATTAAACACTGCAAATCCATCTGGACTGCAGATCATTATAGACTGCAAATCATTATGGACTGTTAATCAGTATAGACTGCAAATCATTATATACTGCAAATCAATAAAGGCTGCAAAACAATATAGACTGCAAATCATTATAGACTGCAAATTATTATAGACTGCAAAACAATATAAACTGCAAATCATTATAGATTGCAAATCAATATAGACTGCAAAACAATATAGACTGCAAATCATTATAGATTGCAAATCATTATAGAATGCAAATTATTACAGACTCCAAAACAATATAGACTGCAAATCATTATAGACTGCAAATCATTATAGATTGTAAATCAATATAGACTGCAAAACAATATACACTGCAAATCATTATAGATTGCAAATGATTATAGACTGCACATCATTATAGACTACAGATTATTAAAGACTGCAAATCCATCTGGACTGCAAATCATTATAGACTACAAATCATTATAGACTGCAAATCATTATAGACTGCAAATCTTTCTGGACTGCAATTCATTGTAGACTGCAAATCATTATAGACTGCAAATCATTATGGGCTGCAAATCATTATAGACTACAAATAATTATAGACTGCTAATCATTTAGGGCTGCATTTCAATACCGAATGCAAATCGTTATAGACTGCAAATGATTATAGACTGCAAATCATTATAGACTGCAAATCTTTCTGGACTGCAATTCATTGTAGACTGCAAATCATTATGGACTGCAAATCATTATGGACTGCAAATCATTATAGACTGCAAACCATTATGGACTGCAAATCATTATAGACTACAAATCATTATGGACTGCAAATCATTAAGGGCTGCAAATCATTATAGACTGCAAATCATTATAGACTGCAAATCGTTATGGGCTGCATTTCAATACAGACTGCAAATCATTCTGGACTGCAAATCATTATAGACTGCAAATCATTATAGATTGCAAATAAATACTGACTGCAAAACAATATAGACTGCAAATCATTATAGATTGCAAATCATTATAGACTGCAAATTATAACAGACTCCAAAACAATATATAGTGCAAATCATTATAGACTGCAAATCATTATAGATTGTAAATCAATATAGACTGCAAAACAATATACACTGCAAATCATTATAGATTGCAAATGATTATAGACTGCACATCATTATAGACTGCAGATTATTAAAGACTGCAAATCCATCTGGACTGCAAATCATTATAGACTGCAAATCAATATAGACTGCAAATAATTATAGACTGGAAATCATTAAGGCCTGCATCTCAATACCGACTGCAAATCGTTATAGACTGCAAATCATTATAGACTGCCAATCATTATAGCACTGCAAATCAATATAGACTGCAAATCATTGTAGATTGTAGATTATTATAGACTGCAAATCATTCTGGACTGCATATCATTATAGGCGACAAATCATTATAGACTGCAAATCATTATGGACTGCAAATCATTATAGTCTGCAGATTATTACAGACTGCAAATCTTTCTGGACTGCAAATCATTATAGACTACAAATCATTATACACTGCAAATCATTATAAACTGCAAATCATTAAGGGCTGCAAATCATTAGAGACTGCAAATAATTATAGACTGCTAATCATTTAGGGCTGCATTTCAATACCGAATGCAAATCGTTACAGACTGCAAATGATTATGGACTGCAAATCATTATGGACTGAAAATCATTATGGACTGCAAATCATTATGGACTGCAAATCATTATAGACTGCAAATCGTTAAGGGCTGCATTTCAATGCAGACTGCAAATCATTCTATACTGCAAATCATTATAGACTGCAAATCATTCTGGACTGCAGATTATTAAAGACTGCAAATCCATCTGGACTACAAATCATTATAGACTGCAAATCATTATAGATTGCAAATCATTATAGACTGCAAATCATTATAGACTGCAAATCAATATAGACTGCAAAACAATATAGGCTGCAAATAATTATGGACTGCAAATCATTATAGACTGCAAATCATTATGGACTGCTAATCATTATAGACTGCAAATCATTATAGACTGCAAATCAATATAGACTGCAAAACAATATAGACTGCAAATCATTATAGACTGCAAATTATTATAGACTGCAAAGCAATATAAACTGCAACTCATTATAGATTGCAAACCAATACAGACTGCAAAACAATATAGACTGCAAATCATTATAGATTGCAAATCATTATACACTGCAAATTAGTACAGACTCCAAAACAATATAGACTGCAAATCATTATAGACTGCAAATCATTATAGATTGTAAATCAATATAGACTGCAAAACAATATACACTGCAAATGATTATAGATTGCAAATGATTATAGACTGCGCATCATTATAGACTGCAGATTATTAAAGACTGCAAAACCATCTGGACTGCAAATCATTATAGACTGCCAATAATTATAGACTGCAAATCATTAAGGCCTGCATTTCAATACCGACTGCAAATTGTTATAGACTGCAAATCATTATAGACTGCCAATCATTATAGCACTGCAAATCAATATAGACAGCAAATCATTATAGATTGTAGATTATTATAGACTGCAAATCATTCAGGACTGCATATCATTATAGACGACAAATCATAATAGACTGCAAATCGTAAAAGACTGCAAATCATTATCGTCTGCAGATTATTATAGACTGCAAATCTTTCTGGACTGCAAATCATTATAGACTACAAATCATTATAGACTGCAAATCGTTAAGGGCTGCATTTCAATACAGACTGCAAATCATTCTGGACTGCAAATCATTATAGACTGCAAATCAAAATAGACTACAAATCTTTATAGACTGCAAATCATTCTGCACTGCAGATTATTAAAGACTGCAAATCCATCTGGACTGCAAATCATTATAGACTGCAAATCAATATAGACTGCAAAACAATATAGACTGCAAATCATTATAGACTGCAAATCATTATGGACTGCTAATCATTATAGACTGCAAATTATTATAGACTGCAAAACAATATAAACTGCAAATCATTATAGATTGCAAATCAATACAGACTGCAAAACAATATAGACTGCAAATCATTATAGACTGCAAATTATTATAGACTGCAAATTATTACAGACTCCAAAACAATATAGACTGCAAATCATTATACACTGAAAATCATTATAGATTGTAAATAATTATAGACTGCACAGCATTATAGACTGCAGATTATTAAAGACTGTAAATCCATCGGGACTGCAAATCATTATAGACTGCAAATCATTATAGACTGCAAATAATTATAGACTGCAAATCATTAAGGCCTGCATTTCAATACCGACTGCAAATCGTTATAGACTGCAAATCATTATAGACTGCCAATCATTATAGCACTGCAAATCAATATAGACTGCAAATCATTATAGACTGCAAATCAATATAGGCTGCAAATAATTATGGACTGCAAATCATTATAGACTGCACATCATTATGGACTGCAAATAATTATAGACTGCAAATCATTATGAACTGCAAATCATTATAGACTGCAAATGATTGTAGACTGAAAATCAATATAGACTGCAAAACAATATAGACTGCTAATCATTATTGACTGCAAATCATTATAGTTTGCAAATCAATATAGACTGCAAAGCAATATAGACTACAAATCATTATAGATTGCAAATCATTATAGAATGCAAATTATTACAAACTCCAAAACAATATAGACTGCAAATCATTATAGACTGCAAATCATTATAGATTTCTAAATCAATATAGACTGCAAAACAATATACACTGCAAATCATTATAGATTGCAAATGATTATAGACTGCAAATCATTATAGACTGCAAATAATTATAGACTACAAATCATTAAGGGATGCATTTCAATACCGACTGCAAATCGTTATAGACTGCAAATCATTATAGACTGCCAATCATTATAGCACTGCAAATCAATATACACTGCAAATCATTATAGATTGCAGAATATAATAGACTGCAAATCATTCAGGACTGCATATCATTATAGACGACAAATCATTATAGACTGCAAATCATTATAGACTGCAAATCATTATCGTCTGCAGTTTATTATAGACTGCAAATCTTTCTGGACTGCAAATCATAATCGACTACAAATCATTATAGACTGCAAATCATTATAGACTGCAAATCTTTCTGGACTGCAATTCATTATAGACTGCAAATCATTATGGACTGCAAATCATTATAGACTACAAATCATTATGGACTGCAATTCATTAAGGAATGCATTTCAATACCGACTGCAAATCATTCTGGACTGCAAATCATTATAGACTGCAAATCATTATAGACTGCAAATCGTTAAGGGCTGCAAATCATTATAGACTGCAAATCATTATAGGTTGCAAATAATTCTGGACTGCAAATCATAATAGACTGCAAATCATTATAGACTGCATATTGTTAAGGGCTGCATTTCAATACAGACTGCAAATCATTCTGGACTGCAAAACATTATAGACTGCAAATCATTATAGACTACAAAACATTATAGACTGCAAACCATTCTGGACTACAAATCATTATAAACTGCACATCATTATGGACTGCAAATCATTATGGACTGCAAATCATTATAGACTGAAAATCATTATAGACTGCAAAACATTATGGACTGCAAATCATTATAGACTGCAAATCATTATAGACTGCAAATCATTAAGGGCTGCAAATCATTATAGACTGCAAATCATTCTGGACTGCAAATCATTATAGACTGCAAATCGTTAAGGGCTGCAAATCATTACAGACTGCAAATCATTATAGACTGCTAATCATTAAGGGCTGCATTTCAATACCGACTGCTAATCGTTATAGACTGCAAATGATTACAGACTGCAAATCATTTTGGACTGCAAATCGTTATAGACTGCAAATGATTATAGACTACAAATTATTATAGATTGCAAATCATTCTGGACTGCAAATCATTATAGACTGCAAATCGTTAAGGGCTGCAAATCATTACAGACTGCAAATCATTATAGACTGCTAATCATTAAGAGCTGCATTTCAATACCGACTGCTAATCGTTATAGACTGCAAATGATTACAGACTGCAAATCATTCTGGACTGCAAATCGTTATAGACTGCAAATGATTATAGACTACAAATTATTATAGATTGCAAATCATTCTGGACTGCAAATCATTATAGACTGTAAATCATTACACACTGCAAATCATTATAGATTGCAAATCATTATGGACTGCAAGTCATTATAGACTGCAAAACAATGTAGACTGCAAATCATTGTAGACTGCATATCAATACAGACTGCAAAACATTATATACTGCATATCATTATGGACTGCAAATCATTATTGACTGCAAATCATTATAGACTGCAAATCATTATGGGCTGCAAATCATTATAGACTGCAAATCATTATAGCCTGCAAATCATTATAGCCTGCAAATCATTAAACACTGCAAATGATTATAGACAGCAAATCATTCTGGACTGCAAATCATTATAGACTGCAAATCATAATAGAATGCAAATCATTATAGAATGCAAATCAATATAGACTGCAAATCATTATAGGTTGCAAATCAATATTGGCTGCAAAACAATATAGACTGCAAATCATTATAGACTGCAAATCATTATAGATGGCAAATCATAATAGACTGCAAATCATTATAGACTGCAGATTATTACAGACAGCAAATCATTATAGACTATAAAACATTATAGACTGCAAATCATTCTGGACTGCAAAATATTATAGACTGCAAATCATTATAGACTGCAAATCATTAAGGGCTGCAAATCATTAAAGACTGCAAATAATTATAGTCTGCAAAACATTAAGGGCTGCATTTCAATACCAACTGCAAATCGTTATAGACTGCAAATGATTATAGACTGCAAACCATTATAGACTGCAAATCAGTATAGACTGCAAATCAGCATAGACTGCAAATCATTATAGACTGCAAAACATTATAGACTGCAAATCAATATAGACTGCAAAACAATATAGACTGCAAATCATTATAGACTGCAAATTATTATGTACTGCAAAACAATATAGACTGCAAATAATTATAAACTCCAAATCATTAGAGATTGCAAATCAATATAGACTGCAAAACAATATAGACTGCAAATCATTATAGATTGCAAATCATTATAGACTGCAAATCGTTAAGGGCTGCAAATCATTACAGACTGCAAATCATTATAGACTGCTAATCATTAAGGGCTGCATTTCAATACCGACTGATAATCGTTATAGACTGCAAATGATTACAGACTGCAAATCATTCTGGACTGCAAATCATTATAGACTGCAAATGATTATAGACTACAAATTATTATAGATTGCAAATCATTCTGGACTGCAAATCATTATAGACTGTAAATCATTACACACTGCAAATCATTATAGATTGCAAATCATTATGGACTGCAAGTCATTATAGACTGCAAAACAATGTAGACTGCAAATCATTGTAGACTGCATATCAATACAGACTGCAAAACATTATATACTGCATATCATTATGGACTGCAAATCATTATTGACTGCAAATCATTATAGACTGCAAATCATTATGGGCTGCAAATCATTATAGACTGCAGATTATTATACACTGCAAATCATTAAACACTGCAAATGATTATAGGCAGCAAATCATTCTGGACTGCAAATCATTATAGACTGCAAATCATAATAGAATGCAAATCATTATAGAATGCAAATCAATATAGACTGCAAATCATTATAGACTGCAGATTATTATAGACAGCAAATCATTATAGACTATAAAACATTATAGACTGCAAATCATTCTGGACTGCAAAACATTATAGACTGCAAATCATTATAGACTGCAAATCATTAAGGGCTGCAAATCATTAAAGACTGCAAATAATTATAGACTGCAAAACATTAAGGGCTGCATTTCAATACCGACTGCAAATCGTTATAGACTGCAAATGATTATAGACTGCAAATCATTAGAGACTGTAAAGCATTATAGACTGCAAATCAGTATAGACTGCAAATCAACATAGACTGCAAATCATTATAGACTGCAAAACATTATAGACTGCAAATCAATATAGACTGCAAAACAATATAGACTGCAAATCATTATAGACTGCAAATCATTATAGACTGCAAATTATTATGGACTGCAAAACAATATAGACTGCAAATAATTATAAACTCCAAATCATTAGAGATTGCAAATCAATATAGACTGCAAAACAATATAGACAGCAAACAATATAGACTACAATTCATTATAGATTGCAAATCAATATAGCCTGCAAATTATTATAGACTGCAAATCATTATAGACTAAAAATTATTACAGACTCCAAATCAATATAGACTGCAAATCATTATAGACTGCAAATCATTATAGATTGTAAATCAATATAGACTGCAAAATAATATACACTGCAAATCATTATAGATTGCAAATCATTATAGACTGCAAATCATTATAGACTGCAGATTATTATAGACTGCAAATCATTCTGGACTGCAAATCATTATAGACTGCAAATCACTAAATACTTAATAATCACTATAGAATGCAAATCATTATAGACTGCAAATCGTTAAGGGCTGCAAATCATTATAGACTGCAAATCATTATACACTGCTAATCATTAAGGGATGCATTTCAATACCGACTGCAAATCGTTATAGACTGCAAATGATTACAGACTGCAAATCATTCTGGACTGCAAGTCATTATGGGCTGCAAGTCATTATAGACTGCAAAACAATATAGACTGCAAATCATTATAGACTGAATATCAATATAGGCTGCAAATCATTGTGGACTGCAAATCATTATAGACTGCACATCATTATGGACTGCAAATCATTATTGACTGCAAATCATTATAGAATGCAAAACTTTATGGACTGCAAATCATTATGGGCTGCAAATCATTATAGACTGCAAACCATTATAGACTGGAAATCATTGTGCGCTGCAAATCATTATCGACTGCAAATCATTACTGACTGCAAAACATTTTAGACTGCAAATCATTATAGACTGCAAATCATCCTGGACTGCAAATCATTATAGACTGCAAATCATTATAGAATGCAAATCATTATAGACTGCACATCATTATGGACTGCAAATTATTATAGATTGCAAATCAATATTGACTGCAAAACAATATACACTGCGAATCATTATAGACTGCAAATCATTATAGACAGCAAAACACTATAGACTGCAAATCATTAGGGACTGCAAATCATTATAGCCTGCAAATCATTATAGAATGCAAAACAATATAGACTGCAAATCATTATAAACAGCAAATCATTACAGACTGCAAATCAATATAGACTGCAAAATAATATAGACTGCAAATCATTATGGACTGCAAATCATTATAGACTGCAAATCATTATAGACTGCAAAACAAATAGTCTGCAAATCATTATAGACTGCAAATCATTATAGATTGGAAATGAATATAGATTGCAAATCATTATAGACTGCAAATCAATAAGGGCTGCATTTCAATACCGACTTCAAATCATTATGGACTGCAAATAATTATTGACTGCAAATCATTATAGACTGCAAACCAGTATGGACTGCAAATCATTATGGGATGTAAATCATTATAGACTGCAAATCATTATAGACTGCAAATCATTATGCGCTGCAAATCATTATAGACTGCAAACCATTATAGACTGCAAATCATTATACACTGCAAATCATTATAGAATGCAAATCATTATAGACTGCCAATCAATATAGACTGCAAATCATTATAGATTGCAAATCAATGTTGACTGCAGAACAGTATAGACTGCTAATCATTATAGACTGCAAATCATTATAGATTGTAAATCATAATAGACTGCAAATCATTATAGACTGCAGATTATTATACACTGCAAATCATTATAGCCTGCAAATCATTATAGATTGCAAATCATTATAGACTGCAAATCATTATAGCCTGCAAATCATTAAACTCTGCAAATGATTATAGACAGCAAATCATTCTGGACTGCAAATCATTATAGACTGCAGATTATTATAGACAGCAAATCATTATAGACTATAAAACATTATAGACTGCAAATCATTCTGGACTGCAAAACATTATAGACTGCAAATCATTATAGACTGCAAATCATTAAGGGCTGCAAATCATTAAAGACTGCAAATAATTATAGACTGCAAAACATTAAGGGCTGCATTTCAATACCGACTGCAAATCGTTATAGACTGCAAATGATTATAGACTGCAAATCATTAGAGACTGTAAAGCATTATAGACTGCAAATCAGTATAGACTGCAAATCAACATAGACTGCAAATCATTATAGACTGCAAAACATTATAGACTGCAAATCAATATAGACTGCAAAACAATATAGACTGCAAATCATTATAGACTGCAAATCATTATAGACTGCAAATTATTATGGACTGCAAAACAATATAGACTGCAAATAATTATAAACTCCAAATCATTAGAGATTGCAAATCAATATAGACTGCAAAACAATATAGACAGCAAACAATATAGACTACAATTCATTATAGATTGCAAATCAATATAGCCTGCAAATTATTATAGACTGCAAATCATTATAGACTAAAAATTATTACAGACTCCAAATCAATATAGACTGCAAATCATTATAGACTGCAAATCATTATAGATTGTAAATCAATATAGACTGCAAAATAATATACACTGCAAATCATTATAGATTGCAAATCATTATAGACTGCAAATCATTATAGACTGCAGATTATTATAGACTGCAAATCATTCTGGACTGCAAATCATTATAGACTGCAAATCACTAAATACTTAATAATCACTATAGAATGCAAATCATTATAGACTGCAAATCGTTAAGGGCTGCAAATCATTATAGACTGCAAATCATTATACACTGCTAATCATTAAGGGATGCATTTCAATACCGACTGCAAATCGTTATAGACTGCAAATGATTACAGACTGCAAATCATTCTGGACTGCAAGTCATTATGGGCTGCAAGTCATTATAGACTGCAAAACAATATAGACTGCAAATCATTATAGACTGAATATCAATATAGGCTGCAAATCATTGTGGACTGCAAATCATTATAGACTGCACATCATTATGGACTGCAAATCATTATTGACTGCAAATCATTATAGAATGCAAAACTTTATGGACTGCAAATCATTATGGGCTGCAAATCATTATAGACTGCAAACCATTATAGACTGGAAATCATTGTGCGCTGCAAATCATTATCGACTGCAAATCATTACTGACTGCAAAACATTTTAGACTGCAAATCATTATAGACTGCAAATCATCCTGGACTGCAAATCATTATAGACTGCAAATCATTATAGAATGCAAATCATTATAGACTGCACATCATTATGGACTGCAAATTATTATAGATTGCAAATCAATATTGACTGCAAAACAATATACACTGCGAATCATTATAGACTGCAAATCATTATAGACAGCAAAACACTATAGACTGCAAATCATTAGGGACTGCAAATCATTATAGCCTGCAAATCATTATAGAATGCAAAACAATATAGACTGCAAATCATTATAAACAGCAAATCATTACAGACTGCAAATCAATATAGACTGCAAAATAATATAGACTGCAAATCATTATGGACTGCAAATCATTATAGACTGCAAATCATTATAGACTGCAAAACAAATAGTCTGCAAATCATTATAGACTGCAAATCATTATAGATTGGAAATGAATATAGATTGCAAATCATTATAGACTGCAAATCAATAAGGGCTGCATTTCAATACCGACTTCAAATCATTATGGACTGCAAATAATTATTGACTGCAAATCATTATAGACTGCAAACCAGTATGGACTGCAAATCATTATGGGATGTAAATCATTATAGACTGCAAATCATTATAGACTGCAAATCATTATGCGCTGCAAATCATTATAGACTGCAAACCATTATAGACTGCAAATCATTATACACTGCAAATCATTATAGAATGCAAATCATTATAGACTGCCAATCAATATAGACTGCAAATCATTATAGATTGCAAATCAATGTTGACTGCAGAACAGTATAGACTGCTAATCATTATAGACTGCAAATCATTATAGATTGTAAATCATAATAGACTGCAAATCATTATAGACTGCAGATTATTATACACTGCAAATCATTATAGCCTGCAAATCATTATAGATTGCAAATCATTATAGACTGCAAATCATTATAGCCTGCAAATCATTAAACTCTGCAAATGATTATAGACAGCAAATCATTCTGGACTGCAAATCATTATAGACTGCAGATTATTATAGACAGCAAATCATTATAGACTATAAAACATTATAGACTGCAAATCATTCTGGACTGCAAAACATTATAGACTGCAAATCATTATAGACTGCAAATCATTAAGGGCTGCAAATCATTAAAGACTGCAAATAATTATAGACTGCAAAACATTAAGGGCTGCATTTCAATACCGACTGCAAATCGTTATAGACTGCAAATGATTATAGACTGCAAATCATTAGAGACTGTAAAGCATTATAGACTGCAAATCAGTATAGACTGCAAATCAACATAGACTGCAAATCATTATAGACTGCAAAACATTATAGACTGCAAATCAATATAGACTGCAAAACAATATAGACTGCAAATCATTATAGACTGCAAATCATTATAGACTGCAAATTATTATGGACTGCAAAACAATATAGACTGCAAATAATTATAAACTCCAAATCATTAGAGATTGCAAATCAATATAGACTGCAAAACAATATAGACAGCAAACAATATAGACTACAATTCATTATAGATTGCAAATCAATATAGCCTGCAAATTATTATAGACTGCAAATCATTATAGACTAAAAATTATTACAGACTCCAAATCAATATAGACTGCAAATCATTATAGACTGCAAATCATTATAGATTGTAAATCAATATAGACTGCAAAATAATATACACTGCAAATCATTATAGATTGCAAATCATTATAGACTGCAAATCATTATAGACTGCAGATTATTATAGACTGCAAATCATTCTGGACTGCAAATCATTATAGACTGCAAATCACTAAATACTTAATAATCACTATAGAATGCAAATCATTATAGACTGCAAATCGTTAAGGGCTGCAAATCATTATAGACTGCAAATCATTATACACTGCTAATCATTAAGGGATGCATTTCAATACCGACTGCAAATCGTTATAGACTGCAAATGATTACAGACTGCAAATCATTCTGGACTGCAAGTCATTATGGGCTGCAAGTCATTATAGACTGCAAAACAATATAGACTGCAAATCATTATAGACTGAATATCAATATAGGCTGCAAATCATTGTGGACTGCAAATCATTATAGACTGCACATCATTATGGACTGCAAATCATTATTGACTGCAAATCATTATAGAATGCAAAACTTTATGGACTGCAAATCATTATGGGCTGCAAATCATTATAGACTGCAAACCATTATAGACTGGAAATCATTGTGCGCTGCAAATCATTATCGACTGCAAATCATTACTGACTGCAAAACATTTTAGACTGCAAATCATTATAGACTGCAAATCATCCTGGACTGCAAATCATTATAGACTGCAAATCATTATAGAATGCAAATCATTATAGACTGCACATCATTATGGACTGCAAATTATTATAGATTGCAAATCAATATTGACTGCAAAACAATATACACTGCGAATCATTATAGACTGCAAATCATTATAGACAGCAAAACACTATAGACTGCAAATCATTAGGGACTGCAAATCATTATAGCCTGCAAATCATTATAGAATGCAAAACAATATAGACTGCAAATCATTATAAACAGCAAATCATTACAGACTGCAAATCAATATAGACTGCAAAATAATATAGACTGCAAATCATTATGGACTGCAAATCATTATAGACTATAAAACATTATAGACTGCAAATCATTCTGGACTGCAAAACATTATAGACTGCAAATCATTATAGACTGCAAATCATTAAGGGCTGCAAATCATTAAAGACTGCAAATAATTATAGACTGCAAAACATTAAGGGCTGCATTTCAATACCGACTGCAAATCGTTATAGACTGCAAATGATTATAGACTGCAAATCATTAGAGACTGTAAAGCATTATAGACTGCAAATCAGTATAGACTGCAAATCAACATAGACTGCAAATCATTATAGACTGCAAAACATTATAGACTGCAAATCAATATAGACTGCAAAACAATATAGACTGCAAATCATTATAGACTGCAAATCATTATAGACTGCAAATTATTATGGACTGCAAAACAATATAGACTGCAAATAATTATAAACTCCAAATCATTAGAGATTGCAAATCAATATAGACTGCAAAACAATATAGACAGCAAACAATATAGACTACAATTCATTATAGATTGCAAATCAATATAGCCTGCAAATTATTATAGACTGCAAATCATTATAGACTAAAAATTATTACAGACTCCAAATCAATATAGACTGCAAATCATTATAGACTGCAAATCATTATAGATTGTAAATCAATATAGACTGCAAAATAATATACACTGCAAATCATTATAGATTGCAAATCATTATAGACTGCAAATCATTATAGACTGCAGATTATTATAGACTGCAAATCATTCTGGACTGCAAATCATTATAGACTGCAAATCACTAAATACTTAATAATCACTATAGAATGCAAATCATTATAGACTGCAAATCGTTAAGGGCTGCAAATCATTATAGACTGCAAATCATTATACACTGCTAATCATTAAGGGATGCATTTCAATACCGACTGCAAATCGTTATAGACTGCAAATGATTACAGACTGCAAATCATTCTGGACTGCAAGTCATTATGGGCTGCAAGTCATTATAGACTGCAAAACAATATAGACTGCAAATCATTATAGACTGAATATCAATATAGGCTGCAAATCATTGTGGACTGCAAATCATTATAGACTGCACATCATTATGGACTGCAAATCATTATTGACTGCAAATCATTATAGAATGCAAAACTTTATGGACTGCAAATCATTATGGGCTGCAAATCATTATAGACTGCAAACCATTATAGACTGGAAATCATTGTGCGCTGCAAATCATTATCGACTGCAAATCATTACTGACTGCAAAACATTTTAGACTGCAAATCATTATAGACTGCAAATCATCCTGGACTGCAAATCATTATAGACTGCAAATCATTATAGAATGCAAATCATTATAGACTGCACATCATTATGGACTGCAAATTATTATAGATTGCAAATCAATATTGACTGCAAAACAATATACACTGCGAATCATTATAGACTGCAAATCATTATAGACAGCAAAACACTATAGACTGCAAATCATTAGGGACTGCAAATCATTATAGCCTGCAAATCATTATAGAATGCAAAACAATATAGACTGCAAATCATTATAAACAGCAAATCATTACAGACTGCAAATCAATATAGACTGCAAAATAATATAGACTGCAAATCATTATGGACTGCAAATCATTATAGACTGCAAATCATTATAGACTGCAAAACAAATAGTCTGCAAATCATTATAGACTGCAAATCATTATAGATTGGAAATGAATATAGATTGCAAATCATTATAGACTGCAAATCAATAAGGGCTGCATTTCAATACCGACTTCAAATCATTATGGACTGCAAATAATTATTGACTGCAAATCATTATAGACTGCAAACCAGTATGGACTGCAAATCATTATGGGATGTAAATCATTATAGACTGCAAATCATTATAGACTGCAAATCATTATGCGCTGCAAATCATTATAGACTGCAAACCATTATAGACTGCAAATCATTATACACTGCAAATCATTATAGACTGCAAACCATTATAGACTGCAAATCATTATACACTGCAAATCATTATAGAATGCAAATCATTATAGACTGCCAATCAATATAGACTGCAAATCATTATAGATTGCAAATCAATGTTGACTGCAGAACAGTATAGACTGCTAATCATTATAGACTGCAAATCATTATAGATTGTAAATCATAATAGACTGCAAATCATTATAGACTGCAGATTATTATACACTGCAAATCATTATAGCCTGCAAATCATTATAGATTGCAAATCATTATAGACTGCAAATCATTATAGCCTGCAAATCATTAAACTCTGCAAATGATTATAGACAGCAAATCATTCTGGACTGCAAATCATTATAGACTGCAGATTATTATAGACAGCAAATCATTATAGACTATAAAACATTATAGACTGCAAATCATTCTGGACTGCAAAACATTATAGACTGCAAATCATTATAGACTGCAAATCATTAAGGGCTGCAAATCATTAAAGACTGCAAATAATTATAGACTGCAAAACATTAAGGGCTGCATTTCAATACCGACTGCAAATCGTTATAGACTGCAAATGATTATAGACTGCAAATCATTAGAGACTGTAAAGCATTATAGACTGCAAATCAGTATAGACTGCAAATCAACATAGACTGCAAATCATTATAGACTGCAAATGATTACAGACTGCAAATCATTCTGGACTGCAAGTCATTATAGATTGCAAATCATAATAGACTGCAAATCATTATAGACTGCAGATTATTATAGACAGCAAATCATTACAGACTATAAAACATTATAGACGGCAAATCATTATAGACTGCAAATCATTAAGGGCTGCAAATCATTAAAGACTGCAAATAATTATAGACGGCAAAACATTAAGGGCTGCATTTCAATACCGACTGCAAATCGGTATAGACTGCAAATGATTATAGACTGCAAATCATTAGAGACTGTAAAGCATTATAGACTGCAAATCAGTATAGACTGCAAATCAACATAGACTGCAAATCATTATAGACTGCAAAACATTATAGACTGCAAATCAATATAGACTGCAAAACAATATAGACTGCAAATCATTATAGACTGCAAATCATTATAGACTGCAAATTATTATGGACTGCAAAACAATATAGACTGCAAATAATTATAAACTCCAAATCATTAGAGATTGCAATTCAATATAGACTGCAAAACAATATAGACAGCAAACAATATAGACTACAATTCATTATAGATTGCAAATCAATATAGCCTGCAAATTATTATAGATTGCAAATTATTATAGACTGCAAATCATTATAGACTAAAAATTATTACAGACTCCAAATCAATATAGACTGCAAATCATTATAGACTGCAAATCATTATAGATTGTAAATCAATATAGACTGCAAAATAATATACACTGCAAATCATTATAGATTGCAAATCATTATAGACTGCAAATCGTTAAGGGCTGCAAATCATTATAGACTGCAAATCACCATACACTGCTAATCATTAAGGGATGCATTTCAATACCGACTGCAAATCGTTATAGACTGCAAATGATTACAGACTGCAAATCATTATAGACTGCATATCAATATAGGCTGCAAATCATTGTGGACTGCAAATCATTATAGACTGCACATCATTATGGACTGCAAATCATTATTGACTGCAAATCATTATAGAATGCAAAACTTTATGGACTGCAAATCATTATGGGCTGCAAATCATTATAGACTGCAAACCATTATAGACTGGAAATCATTATGCGCTGCAAATCATTATCGACTGCAAATCATTACTGACTGCAAAACATTTTAGACTGCAAATCATTATATACTGCAAATCATCCTGGACTGCAAATCATTATATACTGCAAATCACTATAGATGCAAATCAATATGGTCTGCAAATTATTATAGATTGCAAATCAATATTGACTGCAAAACAATATACACTGCAAATCATTATAGACTGCAAATCATTATAGACAGCAAAACACTATAGACTGCAAATCATTAGGGACTGCAAATCATTATAGCCTGCAAATCATTATAGAATGCAAAACAATATAGACTGCAAATCATTATAAACGGCAAATCATTACAGACTGCAAATCAATATAGACTGCAAAATAATATAGACTGCAAATCATTATAGATTGGAAATGAATATAGATTGCAAATCATTATAGACTGCAAATCAATATAGACTGCAAATCATTATAGACTGCAAATCATTATAGATTGGAAATGAATATAGATTGCAAATCATTATAGACTGCAAATCAATAAGGGCTGCATTTCAATACCGACTTCAAATCATTATGGACTGCAAATAATTATTGACTGCAAATCATTATAAACTGCAAACCAGTATGGACTGCAAATCATTATGGGATGTAAATCATTATAGACTGCAAATCATTATAGACTGCAAATCATTATGCGCTGCAAATCATTATAGACTGCAAATCATTATAGACTGCAAATCATTATAGAATGCAAATCATTATAGACTGCCAATCAATATAGACTGCAAATCATTATAGATTGCAAATCAATGTTGACTGCAGAACAGTATAGACTGCAAATCATTATAGACTGCAAATCATTATAAATTGTAAATCATAATAGACTGCAAATCATTATAGACTGCAGATTATTATACACTGCAAATCATTCTGGACTGCAAATCATTATAGCCTGCAAATCCCTATAGACTACAAATCACTATAGACTGCAAATCATTACATAGAGTGCAAATCATTCTGGACTGCAAATCATTATAGACTGCAAATCGTTAAGGGCTGCAAATCATTACAGACTGCAAATCATTATAGACTGCTAATCATTAAGGCCTGCATTTCAATACCGACTGATAATCGTTATAGACTGCAAATGATTACAGACTGCAAATCATTATAGACTGCAAATCATTCCGGACTGCAAATCATTATAGATTGCAAATCATTATGGACTGCAAGTCATTGTAGACTGCAAAACAATATAGACAGCATATAGATATAGACTGCAAATCATTATATACTGCATATCATTATGGACCGCAAATCATTATTGACTGCAAATCATTCTAGACTGCAAATCATTATGGACTGCAAATCATTATGGGAAGCAAACCATTATAGACTGCAAATCATTATAGACTGGAAATTATTATGCGCTGCAAATCATTATCGACTGCAAATCATTACTGTCTGCAGATCATTATAGACTGCAAATCATTATAAACTGCAAATCATTCCGAACTTCAAATCATTATAGACTGCAAATCATTAAAGAATGCAAATCATTATTGATTGCAAATCAATGTTGACTGCAAAACAGTATAGACTGCAAATCATTATAGACTGCAAATCATTAAAGACTGCAAATCATTATAGACTGCAAATCATTCTGGACTGCAAATCATTATAGACTGCAAATCAATATAGAATGCAAATCAATATAGACTGCAAATCATTATAGGTTGCAAATCAATATTGACTGCAAAACAATATAGACTGCAAAACATTATAAACTGCAAATCATTATAGACTGCAAATCATTATAGATTGCAAATCATAATAGACTGCAAATCATTATAGACTGTAGATTATTATAGACTGCACATCGTTCTGGACTGCAAATCATTATAGACGGCAAATCATTATAGACTACAAATCATTCTAGTCTGAAAATCATTCTGGACTGCAAATCATTATAGACTGCAAATCATTGTAGACTGCAAATCATTGTAGACTGCAAATCATTAAGGGCTGCAAAACAAATATAGACTGCAAATCATTATAGACTGCAAATCATTTTAGACTGCAAATTATTATAGACTGCAAAACAATATAGACTGCAAATCATTATAAACTGCAAGTCATTAGAGATTGCAAATCATTATAGACTGCAAAACAATATAGACTGCAAATCAATATAGACTGCAATTCATTATAGATTGCAAATCAATATAGACTGCAAATTATTATAGATTGCAAATGATTATAGACTGCAAATCATTATAGACTGCAAATTATTACAGATTCCAAATCAATATAGACTGCAAATCATTATAGACTGCAAATCATTATAGATTGTAAATCAATATAGACTGCAAAACAATATACACTGCAAATCATTATAGACTGCAAATCATTATTGACTGCAGATTATTAAAGACTGCAAATCATTCTGGACTGCAAATCAATATAGCCTGCAAATCACTATAGACTACAAATCACTATAGACTGCAAATCATTATAGAGTACAAATCATTCTGGACTGCAAATCATTATAGAGTGCAAATCATTATGGGTTGCAAATCATTACAGACTGCAAATCATTATAGACTGCTAATCATTAAGGGCTGCATTTCAATACCGACTGATAATCGTTATAGACTGCAAATGATTACAGACTGCAAATCATTCTGGACTGCAAATCATTATAGACTGTAAATCATTACAGACTGCAAATCATTATAGATTGCAAATCATTATGGACTGCAAGTCATTATAGATTGCAAAACAATGTCGACTGCAAATCATTATCGACTGCATATCAATACAGACTGCAAATCATTATGGACTGCAAATCATTATAGACTGCACATCATTATGGACTACAAATCATTATATACTGCATATAATTATGGACTGCAAATCATTATTGACTGCAAATCATTATATACTGCAAATCATTATGGACTGCAAATCACTATGGACTGCAAATCATTATAGGCTGCAAATCATTATAGACTGCAAAACAATATAGACTGCAAATCATTATAGACTGCAAATCATTAAATGCTGCATTTCAAAACCGACTGCAAATCATTATAGACTGCAAATCATTATAGACTGCAATTCATTATAGATTGCAAATCAATATGGACTGCAAAACAACATAGGCTGCAAATCAGTATAGGCTGCAAATCATTATAGACTGTAAATCATTCTGGACTACAATTCATTAAAGACTGCAAATCATTATAGACTGCAAATCATTATGGGCTGCATTTCAATACCGACTGCAAATCGTTATAGACTGCAAATCATTATAGATTGCAAATCATTATAGATTGCAAATCATTATGGACTGCAAATCATTATGGACTGCAAATCATTCTGGACTGCAATTCATTATACACTGCAAATCAATATAGAGTGCACATCATTATGGACTGCAAATCATTATGGCCTGCTTGTCATTATAGACTGCAATACAATATAGACTGCAAGTCATCATAGATTGCAAATCATTATAGATAAAAAATCAATATAGACTGCTAATCATTATAGACTGCAAATCATTAAGGGCTGCATTTCAATACCGACTGCAAATCGTTATAGACTGCAAATCATTATAGACTGCAAATCATTATAGATTGCATATCATTATGGACTGCAAATCATTATGGACTGCAAATCATTCTGGACTGCAATTCATTATACACTGCAAATCATTATAGAGTGCACATCATTATGGACTGCAAATCATTATGGACTGCAAATCAAGGTAGACTGCAAATCATTCTGGACTGCAAATCATTATAGACTGCAAATCATTATAGACTGCAAATCATTATAGATTGCAAATCAATATAGACTGCAAAACAACATAGGCTACAAATCATTATAGACTGCAAATCATTATAGGCTGCAAATCATTATAGACTGCAAATCATTCTGGACTACAATTCATTAAAGACTGCAAATCATTATAGACTGCAAATCATTAAGGGCTGCATTTCAATACCGACTGCAAATCGTTATATACTGCAGATCATTATAGATTGAAAATCATTATAGATTGCAAATCTATATAGACTGCAAATCATTATAGACTGCAAATCATTATAGACTGCAATACAATATAGACTGCAAATCATCATAGATTGCAAATCATTATAGATTGCAAATCAATATAGTCTGCAAATCATTATAGACTTCAAATCATTAAGGGCTGCATTTCAATACCGACTGCAAATCGTTATAGACTGCAAATCATTACAGACTGCAAATCATTATAGACTGCAAATCATTATGGACTGCAAATGATTATAGACTGCAAATCATTATAGACTGCAAATCATTCTGGACTGCAAATAATTATATACTGCAAAACAATATAGACTGCAAATCATTATAGACTGCAAATCATTAAGGGCTCCATTTTTATACCGACTGCAAGTTGTTATAGACTTCAAATCATTATAGACTGCAAATCATTATGGACTGCAAATCATTATTGACTGCAAAACGATATAGACTGCAAATCATTATACACTGCAAAACAATATGGACTGCAAATCATTATAGACTGCAAATCATTAAGGGCTCCATTTCAATAACAACTGCAAATTGTTATAGACTTCAAATCATTATAGACTGCAAATCATTATAGACTGCAAATCATTATAGACTGCATATCATTATGGACTGCAAATCATTATGGACTGCAAATCATTATGGACTGCAAATCATTATACACTGCAAATCATTATAGAGTGCACATCATTATGGACTGCAAATCATTATAGACTGCAAATCAAGGTAGACTGCAAATCATTCTGGACTGCAAATCATTATATACTGCAAATCATTATAGACTGCAAATCAATATAGACTGCAAAACAACATAGGCTGCAAATCATTATAGGCTGCAAATCATTATAGACTGCAAATCATTAAAGACTGCAAATCATTATAGACTGCAAATCATTAAGGGCTGCATTTCAATACCGACTGCAAATCATTATAGATTGCAAATCATTATAGATTGCAAATCAATATAGACTGCAAATCATTATAGACTGCTAATCATTATAGACTGCAATACAATATAGACTGCAAATCATCATGGATTGCAAATCATTATAGATTGCAAATCAATATAGACTGCAAATCATTACAGACTTCAAATCATTAAGGGCTGCATTTCAATACCGACTGCAAATCGTTATAGACTGCAAATCATTATAGACTGCAAATCATTATAGACTGCAAATCATTCTGGACTGCAAATCATTATACACTGCAAAACAATATAGACTGGAAATCATTATAGACTGCAAATCATTAAGGGCTCCATTTCAATACCGACTGCAAATTGTTATAGACTTCAAATCATTATAGACTGCAAATCATTATGGACTGCAAATCATTATTGACTGCAAAATGATATTGACTGCAATTCATTATAGATTGCAAATCAATATGGACTGCAAATCATTAAGGGCTGCATTTCAATACCGACTGCAAATCGTTATAGACTGCAAATCATTATAGACTGCAAATCATTATAGACTGCAAATCATTATGGACTGCAAATCATTATGGACTGCATTTCAATACCGACTGCAAATCATTCTGGACTGCAAATCATTATAGACTGCACTTCATTATAGACTGCATATCATTATAGATTACAAATCAATATGGACTGCAAATCATTACAGTCTGCAAATCAATATAGACTGCAAGTCATTATAGACTGCAAATCATTATAGACTGCAAATCATTATAGACTGCAAAACAATATAGACTGCATATCATTATAGACTGCAAATCATTATAGACTGCAAATTATTTGCAAATCATTATAGGCGACAAAACATAATGGAGTGCAAAACAATATTGGCTGAAAATCATTATAGACTACAAATCATTATACACCAATAATCATTAAAGACTGCAAATCATTGTAGATTGGAAATTAATATAGGTAGCAAATGATTACAAACTGCAAATTAATAAAGGCTACAAATCATTATAAATGGAATTCAATGGAGACCGGAAATTAATACAGCCTGCATATCATTACAGGCTGGAAGTCATTCTTGACTGTCAATCATTATAGACTGGCAACCACTACAGACTGGAAATCAGTGTAGACTTAAAATCATTATACATTGCCAATTGTTATAGATTGCAATTAATATACACTCATTGCAGTATACAAATCAATACAGACTGCAAATCAATATAGACCGGAAATGATTATAGACTGTACATCAATGTAGACTGGAAATCACTATAGACTGCAAATTAATGTAAACTGCAAATCAATATAGGCTGCAAAGCATTATAGACTGCAAATCAATATAACCTGTAAATTAAGACAGACTGCAAATCATTACAGACTCAAATCAACGTAGACTTCAAATCATTATTAACTTTAAATCATAATAGGCTGCAAATCATTACAAAGACAGCAAATCAATATAGACTGCAATTCATTATGCACTGCAAATGATTAGAGAGTACAAATCGTTATAGACTACACATTATAGACTGCAAATTATTATGGGATGCAAATCAATATAGACTCCAAATCAATATAGATTGGATATCATTATTGACTGCAAATCAATATAGACTGCAAATCATATTAGGCTGCAAGCCATTATAGGCTTCACATCATTATAGGCAGAAAATCAGTATATAGCAAATAATTTCCGACTGCAAATCAATATAGACTGCAAGTAAATTTTGTCTGCAATCAATAGATATTGCAAACCATTATAGACTGCAAATAATTATAGGTTGCAAATCTATATAGACTGCAAATCATTACAGGCTTTAAATCAATTTAGAATGCAAACCATTATAGATTGCAAATCATTATGGGCTGCAAATCAATATATACTGTAAATCATCACACTGCAAATCAATATAGACTGTATATCAGTGTAGACTGCAATTCATTATAGACTGGAAATCAATATAGACTGCAAATCATTATAGACTGCAAATCATTACAGATTGAAAATCAATATAGACTGCAAATCATTATTGACTGCAAATCAATATATACTTCAATCAATATAGACTGGAAATCAATATAGGCTAGAAATCAATACAATACAAATCAATAACGGCAAATCATTACAGACTGAAAATCATTATAGACTGCAAATCAATGTAGACTGGAAATCAATATAGATAGCTAATGATTACAAACTGCAAATCAATATAGGCTGCAAATCATTAGAGGCTGGAAATCAATGGAGACCGGAAATCAATGCAGCCTGCATATCATTACAGGCTGGAAGTCATTATTGACTGCCAATCATTATAAACTTGCAATCACGACAGACTGGAAATCAGTGTGGGCCTGAAATCTTTATAGACTGCCAATCATTATAGACTGCAATCATTATAGACTCATTACAGACTGCAAATCAATACCGGCTACAAATCAATATAGACCGGAAATCATTATTGACAATATATATCAATGTAGACTGGAAATCACTATAGACTGCAAATTAATATAGGCTGCAAATCAATATAGGTTGTAAATAGGCAAGTCATTATGGACTGCAAATCAATGGAGACTTCACTCAACTGGAAATCGATATAGGCTAGAAATCAATAAATCAAAAAAAAAGGAGGTAGAGAGAAAAAGGAATTATAGATTAGTCAGCCTGATGTCGGCAGTGGGGAACATTCTAGAGTCCATTAAAAAGATTTAATAGCTGAGCACTTGGAAAACAGCGGCAGAATTGGACAGAGTCAGCATGGGTTTACAAAAGGGAAATCATGCTTGACAAATGTACTGGAATTGTTTGAGGATGTAACTAGTAAAGTTGATGAGGGGGAGCCAGTGAATGTGGTTTATTTAGACTTTCAGAAGGCTTTTGGCAAAGTCCCACATAAAAGATTGGTGTGTAAAATTAAAGCGCATGGGATTGGGGGTAGTGTATTGAGATGGATAGAAAACTGGTTGGCAGACAGGAAACAAAGAGTAGGAAAAACGGGTCTTTTTCTGAATGGCAGGTAGTGACTAGTGGGGTACCGCAGGGAGCGGTGCTGGGACCCCAGCTATTCACAATATATATTAATGATTTAGATGAGGAAACTAAATGTAATATCTTCAAATTTGCAGATGACACAAGCTGGGTGGGAGGGTGAGCTGTGAGGAGAGTGCAGAGATGCTTCAGTGTGATTTGGACAAGCTGAGTGAGTGGGCAAATGCATGGCAGATGCAGTATAATGTGGATAAATGTGAGGTTATTCACTACGGTAGCAAAAACAGGAAGGCAGATTATTATCTGAAAGGCTATAAATTGAGAGAGGGGAATGTGCAATGAGACCTGGGTGTCCTCATACACCAGTCACTGAAGGTAAGCATGCAGGTGCAGAAGAAGACAAATGGTATGTTGGCCTTCATAGTGAGAGGATTTGAGTACAGGAGCAGGGATGTCTTGCTGCAATTATACAGCGCCTTGGTGAGACCACACCTGGAATATTGTGTGCAGTTTTGGACTGCTTATCTGAGGAAGGATGTTCTTGCTATAGAGGGAGTGCAGTGAAGGTTATCCAGACTGATTCCTGGGATGGCGGGAATGACATATGAGGAGAGATTGAGTCGGTTAGGATTGTATTCGCTGGAGTTCAGAAGAATGAGGGGGGATTTCATAGAAGCCTATAAAATTCTAACAGGACTAGACATGGTAGATGCAGGAAGGATGTTCCCGATGGTGTGGGAGTCCAGAACCAGGGGTCACAGTCTGAGGATATGGGGTAGACCATTTAGGACTGAGATGAGGAGAAATTTCATCACCCAGAGAGTGATGAGCCTCTGGAATTCGCTACCACAGAAAGTAGTTGAGGCCAAAACATTGTATGTTTTCAAGGAGTTAGATATAGCTCTTGGAGCGAAAGGGATCAAAGGATATGGGGAGAAAGCAGGAGCAGGCTATTGAGTTGGATGATCAGCCATGATCATGATGAATGGTGGAGCAAGCTCGAAGGGCCGAATGGCCTACTCCTGCTCCTAGTTTCTATGTTTATATGTAATACAATACAAATCAATAACGGCAAATCACTATAGACTACAATGTAGGCTGGAAATCAATATAGACAGCAAATGATTGCAAACTGTAAATCAATACAGCCTGCATATCATTACAGGCTGGAAGTCATTATTGACTGCTAACCATTAAAGGCGGGCAATCACTACAGGTTGGAAATCAGTGTAGATTTAAAATCATTATACATTGCCAATCATTATAGACTGCAATTATTATAGATTCAATGCAGTCTGTAAATCTATACAGACTGCAAATCAATTTAGACCGGAAATGATTATAGACTGTACATCAATGTAGACTGGAAATCACTACAGACTACAAATCAATACAGACTCTAAATCAATATGGACTTCAAATCATTATTGACTGTGAATCATTATAGACTGCAAATCAATCGTCTTTCTTGCTCTAGCAGCTGAAATATACTCGGAGTGTTCTGTTTATTTATTTGTCATGCTGCAGAGCTGTACTCAGCCATCTGAACAAGTGGAGGCATTCTCTGGAGATGGTGCTGAAATACAACAGCAGATCATGCAATCCAAATATATCACAAATAAAATGCATCAAGTGTGTGAGGTACTCCTATTAATATATCACACAAACCACCAGTTCACATGAGACGGAGAGGGGAATGTTTCCAACATGAAACCATAGAATTCCTGCTACAGCTGTTTCCAGTTAAACTGTGGGACTGGTTTCGATCACTGTGGGCATTGTCTGGAATACTGGCTGCATTCCTTCAACCTGAGGTCAAATCTCTCCAAGGTGCCTGTGTTCAGGGAAGTAAACTACAGGAAGAATTCAGCAGAGATCTGGGCTTGGATGTCATACAGCACGATGAAGTTAGCAAATGTAACACCACTACTCATCGAAGAGAGAACCAGAAAATGAGAGATTTTTGATTGATGTGAGAAAGAATGAATGTAATGCAGCAAAAGAGACAGAGAGAGTGAGAGTAGTTTGAGCGGGTGAGGGTGGAATGAGAGTGAGAAAGTGAGAGAGTGTGTGATAGAAAAAGTGAGTGTGAAAGAGAGACAGCATGAAGGAGTGATAGAGAGAGACAGTATTACAGCATAAGATAGAGTGATTGTATGAGGGAGAGAGAGTGAGTGATGGAGAGAGAGGGTGAAAGTGCTGGAGAAATAGAGTAATGCCAAAGAAGTGAAAGTGAGTGTGAGAGAGAGAGTGAAAAAGATAAAGTGCAGGAGAGAGAGTGTAATGGAATGAGAGAGTGAGTATAAGAGTCAAGGGAGATCCACACACCTGTTGGATGGACAAGCAGGTTGAGGAGATGACCAAGGAAAGTTCCTGAAAAAACTGAACAATCTGTGGGAAACCTCAAAACAGTTGCACAGGAGAGTGCTCACAACATTGGGAGGACAGTAGCGAGACAGCTGATATCTACAACTATACGAGGGTGGGAGTCTTTGAATACTTTCAAAAGGGACGTATAGAATTAGAACATTAGAAATAGAAGAAGGAGTAAGCCAATCGGCCCCACGAGCCTACTCCACCAGCCAATATGATTATGGCTGATCGGATTGTGTCACATACTGTATTGAAAGAAACTGATCTGGTTTGTACTTTAGTAAAATCAACTTTCAATTATTATTGAATGTACTTTGATAAATGTTATGGATAAAATATACATTTGGGGAAAAAAGTTCAGAGAAGGTTGACTTGATTGATTCCTGGGATGAAGAGTTTGTCTTATGAGGGAAGGTTTGCAGGTTGGGCCTATACTCATTGGAGTTCAGAAGAGGGGTGATCTTATTGCCACATATAAGATTCTGAGGGGACTTGACAGGGTGGATGCTGGGAGCATGTGGGAGACCCTCTCCCTTATGGGAGAGACTAGAACTAGGGGACACAAGATAAGAGGTCTCTCATTTAAGGCAGAGATGAGGAGAAATTTCTTCTCTCAGAGGGTCATTAGCCTGTGGGATTCCCTTCCCCAGAAAGCAGTGGAGGCTGGATGATTGAATTTATTCAAGGAAGAGTTAGACAGATGTTTGATAGACAAAGGAGCCAAGAATTCTGGGAGGCAAACAGGAAAGTGGAGTTAAGGCCACAATCAAATCGACCGTGGTTTAATTGAATGCTGGAGAAGGCTCAAGTGGCCAAGTGGCCTACTCCTGCTTCTATTTCTCATGAGTTATGTTCTTAAATATCCTCTCAGCCTTCTCTTATCCAAGGAAAACAGTCCCAAATTCTCAAATCTATCTTACTTAACTGAAGTTCTTCATCTCTGGATTCACGTGAATCTTTTCTGCACTCTTTCTTATGCCTTCACATCTTTCCTAATGTGTGCTTCCCAGAACGAGAGGCAATACTCCAGTTAAGGCCGAACAAGTGACCTACACCACATACAACACCACCGAGAGTGCCTCACCCCTAATGAGCAGGTTCTTACCCGCAATGGAGAGGGAATGTCGCTCTCACATGCCCAGATTTTGTTTCACCATGGCTACTTGCTCCTTCCAGTTTTTTGTGCATGCCCCAGCTCCTCCGAACTGTCCCTCCAGCATCTTCAGGTAATTTGACCTGATGGTGAAGGGGACAAAGAAATGGTCAGCCCAGTTCCCAAAGAATCAACCTAGTGAACTTTCTTTGAACTGTCTCCAATGCAAGTATATCTCTCCTTAAGAGACCAAAGCTGTACACTGTACTCTAGGTGTGCTTTCAACAGTGCCCTAGTTGTAGAAAGATTTCCCTACTTTTATATTCCATCCCCCGTGCAATAATACCTTCCTAATTACTAGCTGTGCCTGTATGTTAACTTATTGTGATTCATGTACTAGAACACCCAAATCTCTCTGTACCACAGCATTCTGCAGTGTCTCTCTATTTAAATAATATTCTGCTTTTCTATTTTTCCTGCCAAAATGGAAAACCTCACATTTTCCCACATTATATTCTATCTGCCAAGTTTTTGCCCACTCACTTAACTGATCTATGTCCCTTTGCATGCTTTTTGAATCCTCCTCACAACTTGCTTTACTACCTATCTTTGTATCAGCAGCAATTTGACTGCAATACAGTCGGTCCCTTCATCCGTGTCATTGGCATAGTTGTAAACAGTTGATGCCCCAGCACTGATTCCTGTGGTCCTCCACTAGTTACAGTTTACCAAACTAATCCCATGGTGTAGGCACTTCAATTACCAAACAAAATTAAATAGTTCCATATTAACCAAATGAAACTTTTCCAGCCCATTAGCAGCCAAGGAGACAAGTCACTGGCCCTTTCCCAAAATTCTTCTATTAGTTCTCTTGGAGGGTAGTCACTCTGTGGAATTCTTTACCACAGAGGGCTGTAGATGTTGGGTCGTTAAGTCTATTCAAGGCTGAGATAGGCAGATTTTTAATCAGTAAGCGAATCAAGGGTTATGGGGTAAAGGCAGGAAAGTGGAGTTGAGGATTATCAGGTTAGCCATGATCTCACTGAATGGTGGAGCAGACTCAATGGGCCGAATGCCCTACTTCTGCTCCTACGTCTTATGGTTTCCCATCAGAAATATGTTGCAGGTTTTCCAGGTTTGTTCCATCAACCAAGCCCCATATATTCCATATACATGTTTCACAGAGCCTCAGAAATAGTCTGATCCTCCTTTGAAACCTGGTTTCTTGCCTTAACATGGAATTCGGAATGTTTGACTACATCCTGCAGATGTATGGTCAGAATTTGGTCCTCCTCCAATTCCCCTTGTTCCTTATCATTTATTTCTCACAAAATATCCCTTAACCATTCTCTGACTGCCTTTTTGGTTTGGTCTAGGCTGTTCAAATTGAGGCTATCGCTGAGTAAGGCCCCAGTCTTGATGTTGCTTGCAGCATCATCCACCAAACACCACCAACTCCGAATATGCTTAACCTGGCACTGTTACTCTGTTCAGGGGGGAAGTGGAAAAAGAAATAAGAGAAGCAAAGGGAGGGTATGAGAGGAGACTGGCAGCTAACATGAAATGGAATCCAAAAATGTTACAGACAATAAAAGGATGGTAAAAGGAGAACTGGCGCTGATGAGGGACAAAAAGAGGATTTGCCCATGGAAGCAGAGGCTATGGCTGAGATACTGAATGAGGACTTTGCACCTGTCTTTACCAAGGAAGACGATGCTGCTAATGTTATAGTGAAAGGGGAGGTAGTGGAGACACTGGATGGGATAAAACTTGATAAAAAGGTGTTAGTTAGGCTGGCTATACTTAAAGTTGTTAACTCACCAGGACGGGATGAGATGCATCCAAGGATACTGAAGGAAGTAGGGGTGGAAATTGCAGAGACACTGGCCATAATCTTCCAAAGCTCCTTAGATACAGAGGTGGTGCCTGAGGACTGGAGAATTGCAAATGTTACACTTGTTCAAAAAGGGACGTAAGGATAAACCCAGCAATGACAGGTCAATCAATTTAACCTTGGTGACGGAAAAGCTTTTAGAAATGATAATCTGGGACAAAATTAACAATCACTATGTGTGACTTAATTAGAGAAATCCAGCACAGATTTGTTCAAGGAACAAAGAGGTTTGATAAGAGTAACATGGGGTTGAGGTGGTTCCCATGGACTTTCAAAAGGTGTTTTATAAAGTGCCATGTAGCAAGCCTGTCAGCAAAGTTACAGCCCCTGGAATAAAAAAGGCAGTGGCAGCATGGTTACAAAGTTGGCTGAGTGACAGAAAACACAAAGTAGTGGTGAATGGTTGTTTTTCAGACTGGATTATGGTATACAATGGAGTTCCGCAGGGATCAGTACTAGGACCGCTGCTTTTCTTGATCTATATTAATGACCTAGACTTGGATGTGCAGGGCACAATTTCAAAATTTGCAGATGACACAAAACTTGGAATTGTTGTGGACTATGACTTATAACGGACAATAGGCAGGCACAAGGCTGATGAATTTTAGTGCAAAGAAGTGTGAAGTTGTACATCATGGTAGAAAGAACATGGAGAGACAATATAAAATAAAGGACACAATTCTAAAGGGGGTGCAGAAGCAGAGGGCCTTAGCAGGTATATATGCACAAATCATTGAAGTGGTTAAAAGGCATTTGGGATCCTGGGCTTTATAAATAAAGGCACAGAGTACGAAAGCAATTAAGTTATGGTGACCCTGTATAAATTCTGGTTCACCCTCAACTGGAATGTGAATGCATTGGAGAAAGTAGAGAAAAGATTTACAAGAATGGTTCCAGGGATAAGGAGCTTCAGTTGTGTGAATAGATTGGAGAAGCTGGGGTTGTTCGGAGATTTGATAGAGGTATTCAAAATCACAAAGGGTATGCACAGAGTAGAAAGAGAGAAACTGTTCGCATTGGCAGAAGGACTGAGAACCAGAGGGCACAGATTTAAGATGATTGGCAAAATAATTTTTTTTAAGCAGTGAATGGTTAGGATCTGGAATAATCTGCCTGACAATGTGGTGGAGACAGACTGAAACAGGCTTTCAAAGGGGAACTGGATAAGCACCTGAACAGAAAAGAATTGCAGGGCGACAGGAAAAGGGCAGGGGAGTGGGACTAGCTGAGTTGCTCTTGCAATGGGGACAGGATGTGTCAATTAGCCTCATTCCGTGTCACTACCGTTCTATAATTCTGTGACCTGAGTGGATGGGGCCGCATGGGGGTGCCCCAGATTTTACCAGGTGTGCCCAAGCAGTTCAGCTGCCCCTACAACCTAGTGGAACAGGCAGTGCCTGGTTGTGGGTTCACTGGGGATGTGGTGGTATGGAATTGTGTCATGAAAGTGACTTTGGATGGCAGTCCCCTGTATGATCTGCACATTGAGGGAAGGCTGAATATCATGTTGCTGCTGTATACCAGGGAAGCTGACTTGCCCTATTGCCGCTGGGATTTTTTATTTTACCCCATCAGACCTATGAGATTTAGAGTGTGGTTACTATTCAGCATTTACTCACATGAGGAGTACATATTACTGTACTGGATTGCACCAGTATGTAACTCCATTCAGCTATGAATCCCACTGCTTTCCGAATGCTCAGTTGAGATAAGGAGATGCATCTGCCAGTCTCAGCAGCATTCTTACATCATGGGTGGAATGTTCCAAACATGCTGGCAGTGGGAATGATAGGTGGCGTGCGTGGAAAATATGGCACAATCTGCTTCACGACAGCATGAAAGCAGATTGCGATCGTCTGCTCAGTCCCCTGATGGCAGCCGCATTTCCCACCATCGGTCAGTGGAAAAGCACGGCAATGAGTTTCACAGCAGCACACAGGCGACGTGCACTTGGCAGCCTTCACTTTGGGGGAACTGAGGTGTGTGAGCAGCAGAGTTCTCCACAGCTCACCTGTTGTTTACAGGCCTCAGGGGCTCCGGGGGGCTGGGCTGGGGCAAACTGATGCCTGGCCCCGCAGGCCACTGCTGAGGTGGGGGGGGTGCAGTATCCGGGGGAAAGTGCTGGCCAGCCTCAGAGGCGACCTGATTTCAGTTGTGGGAGGGGGGTTCAAGTGCTGCCCTGGCGATGCATCCCGCACACAGGTATTCGAGGTGGGGGCAGGGTAAGCGAGGGAAATGGCCACGCTTTAGGGACACCAGTACAAACTGACCAGGCCTCTGCAACTGAGACTGATCAGGCGCAGTCACAGTGATATGATTGGGGTCAGGCTCCTAGCCTGCCCACCCATGGAAGCAACGCGGAGACACAAAAGGGCCACAAAGTGCTCCAGACCTTACAACACCCCCGGCACTCCCCACCCACCCCCCTGCCAGGCACAGACTTCGAGTCCACCAACACTTTATTGGACCATGGAGCAGTTGGGCTGCACACGTTGTACAATCTCCTCGCCAACACTGGCCATGTAACAGTCACTGCTGGAGGTGCTCACAGCCCCTTGCAATCTCAGCATCCCGGTTTGGACCAGTCTCCACCATGTTGCAGGTTGACAGGGCAGCCATGCAGCGCACTCATTTCTGGCCATCCGAGGGGTGACCAGCACTCTCCAGGAAGCGTTAAGGGACGGTCACACAGGGCCAGGAAAGGTGCTGAGTACAGCCATGATAACCACGTCTCTCTCTCTTTCATGCTGCAGGAGGACCACATCAGGATCATGGATCCTGGTGACCTAGCTATATGCCTGATGGCCTACAGAGAGCAGAGAAGACAGAGGAGAGAGTGACTGAGGCTCCTGGCCGTGTAAAGGCAGGACCAGCAGGGGCTCCCACACACGCTGCCCAGGAGTGACAGTGAGCAGTGGCTGGTCGGTGCCTAGCGATACCCAGGGTCTATAGATGCTGTTTGCCATTCCTGCAGATGACTGAGAACCAGTGTCACCGATGACTGCGCATGTCTAGGGACCTGGTGGCTCACATCTGCCACTTACTGCAGGACTTGGCGCCAAGGGGACATGGAGGACCAGTGTCCCGGCGTCATCCCCCACGCTCATGCGATATTTCGGTTGCCAGGAGTGAGTGATAGTCGGAGGCGCGCCCGCCAACAGTTAATAGGGCAATTAAACCCATTAAAGTTCCACTTGGCTCCGATATTGTGCGGTCTGTCCAACCTCACACCCAAGGGCGGGATGAGATTTCTGTTATTAAATTGAAAAAATGTATGGACAGGATTTTCATCATCTGTATGTTCAGGTGACTGATTCTGATGGGTGGACATTTTTTTCTGGATTTTTAAATCTTTATTCATTGCTTTTAAAGTCTTCAGCTCCCCAAGGCAGCTCTCTGCTGTCAGGGAGCTTTCATTCTGTGCTCGCCCGCACCAGCGCTTACGTCAGTGCCCACCCTCCTCCTGCCCACACCCCGACAGCGCTGAGCATTTCAGTGTGCCTTTCACACTGGCTGCCTGTTAATTGGCCAACCAGCGTGAAATCGCGGTCAGGGGCCGATCGCAGCCAGCAGTCCGTTCCCTGGCTGCTCCCAGGCCCATTGAGCGTGCACGCCCACCCACCCACCCATCGAACTAAACATCCTGCCCATAGCTACTGCAGCATTAGAGTGTTCAGGGCTGAAAGGGTTAATGTGTGGAACTGGAGAAACAGTACTGCCCACATGATGATGTAAGAGAGAGAGTGATATGACTAGGCATCTCAAAGGAGGAAAGCTCATGGCTTAGACTGAGTAACACCTGTAGCCCAGTATATCTGTAGTTATGTCCATACAATAAACCATACAATTGATCAGATTCATCGATGTTTACACACAGCAGTTACTTTAGTGATCCAGATTTTAAAGCTATGTGAGTAACCGTTATAGCCTGTAGCAAGCTCCAAGGTCAAGCTGATAGGAAATAGACAATGGTATCTGTAGTAATTATAGCTTTGGGAAATGTAGGGCTGTAGCTTTAACAATAATCCTGTGTTGTAAGATCACACGATCTGTGTAAACCAATGTGTTTGCAGCATGGGGAACCTCTACAGGCAGAGTTCTTCTTTAGTTATGGGGTTTGATGCACACATGTAGTTGCTGCTGTGTCTTGTAAATAAAGTTAAATGTTTCCACTAAGTAAAGTTGTCTGAAGATCAACTCTAAAACAAACTGGCAACATGGATAAATCAGATTCAGTGCTGTACTTTGTCCAGCGATTATGAGTATCTAAGTTGTTAAAAATAAAAGAAGATATACTCATCCGAAATGCCAAAGTTTGGCATAATCGATCCCTTTGAGCCAGCCACAGATGATTGGTCTCAATATATAGAACGTCTTGCGTTCTTCTTTCAAGTCACAAAATCACGGGGGAGGAAAAGAGGAGAGTAATTCTCCTGAGTATTTGTGGGAGCAAGACCCGCAGTTTAATTCGAAGCTTGATGGCCCCCGGTGCCCCAGATTTAAAGAGCTTCAGTAAATTAGTAGACCTCATTAAGGGACATTTTCAACCCAAGCCCTCAGTCACAATGCAGAGGTTCAAGTTCAATTCATGGAATAGAGCCTCGGGGGAGACCATTGCTGCCTACATGGCGAAATTAAAACAACCAATGGAATATTGTGATTTTGGTGAAACCCTGAATGACATGCTCAGAGATCGTTTAGCATGTGGTGTGCAAGTCAGCAAAGATTGCTGGCTGAAGTGGATCTTGATTTTAAGAAAGTGTTAGAAATAATGCTGGAGATGGAAAGTGCTGTAAGGGGTTCACAAGCTATTCAAGGGGCGTGAAATGGCACCCTTCTCCTAGTTGGACGGGAACAGTCAGCCGAAGATGATGTGAAAAGCTGGGACTCCGCTGTGAAGCGAGAAACAGCCCTTGCTGACTGAAAAATGAGAGGAAGCAGCTTAGTAACAAAATCAAAAACTGATGTTTATCAACGTGGAAACATTCATTCTTCTAGTGATTGGCAATTTTAATAAGTAGAATGTTATTTTTGTCACAGAATTAGACACATAATGAAATAGTGCAAAGTGAGATTTAAACAGGCTTCCAAACAATAATCAAAGTCCAATGGAGTATATAGTGTAGAAGAGCCAGAAACAACCAATTCTGACATTTATTCATTATTCAACATGAAAGTTGGGAAGACAGAGCCTATTATTGTTACAGTGCAAGTGAATAGTAAACCTTTAAAAATGGAAGTAGACAGGGGTGCTTCTATCACTGTAATAGGAGAACACACTTTCAGATATTTAAATAAAGGTGATCAACAATTAAATGTGGAACAAACATCTTTCAAGTTGAAAAAGTATATGGGCAAAGAAATCCAGGTAAAAGGCATAATCACAGCAACTGTCCATTAAAGACACCAGTTGGCACAACTACCAGTGATGGTGATAGAAGGTGAAGGGCCAAGCCTTCTAGGGCGTGATTGGTGCCAGAGCTGCTAAAAGAAATGATACCATCTTCAAGGATGAACTGGGAAAAACCCAAGGCCTACAGGCCAAGGTTTAGGTGGACCCAGAAGCAACCCCTCGCTCCCTGAGAGAGAAGGTTGATGCTGAGTGGAGCTGGCTAGAGAGGTTGGGTGTCATAAAAGCGGTTCAGTTTTCAGAGTGGACAGCACCCATAGCCCCTGTCCTTAAAATAGACCAGACTGTCCGGATCTGCAGGGACTATAAACTAGCAGTCAACAGAGCAGCCAAACTGGACAGGTATCCTGTTCCCAAGATTGAAGACCTATATGCCAAACTAGCAGGAGGGACAACGTATACAAAGCTTGACATGAATCACACATATCAACAACTAGAGCTGGATGACATCTCTTAGGAATTTGTGACCATAAATAAACATAAAGGTTTATATCAATATACACTCCTGCCCTTCAATGTTTCCTCAGCCTGTGCCATTTTTCAAAGGACAATGGAGAGCTTGCTGCAGGGTCTATCTCAGGTTGTGGTCTACCTGGATGACGTGCTGATAACTGGATTCACAGAAAAGGGACACTTGGCTAACCTAGAGGATGTCCTGAAATGATTTTTACAAGGAGGAGTGTGCCTGAAGAAGGAAAAATGCACTTTTTAGCCAAATGAAGTCATTTATTTGGCCCACCGGGTACATGCCCAAGGATTACACCTTGTTGAAAAGAAGGTTAAAGCAATCAGAGAGGCACCTGCACCTAAGAACATCTTGGAACTTAATCATTTTTAGGGATGGCAAATTATTATGGCTGATTTCTGCCAAATTCATCGATGGTTCTAGATCCGCTACATTCACTGCTAATGAAAAACCAGCGTTGGGTCCGGGAGTCACCCCAAGAAGAAGCCTTCATGAAAGTAAAACAGCTCTTACACTCTCCAAATTAGTTAGTGCATTATGACCAGACAATGGAATTGGTGCTAACCTGCAATGCGTCCCCCTATGAGGGAGCGGTACTATCTCCCAAGATGGGCAACGGCACAGAGAGGCTGAAAGGCTATGGGCAGAATTTTCCTGTCAGTGATTTGGAGGCGGGGCCCGCTCGCCGAGGGGAAAATGACGCGGAATGATGTCGGGAGGAACTCCCAGCGTCATCCCGGTCCAATTAAATTTTTAGGAAGGTGGGCGGACAGCAAAATCAGCTGTCCGCCCGCCGACCTGTCAATGGCCAATTAAGGCCATTGACAGGATAATTAAGCTTGTTAAATGCCCTGCCCGTCCAACCTTAAGGCTGGCGGGCAGGCCAGGAGCCCCAGCGGGCTTCTGATAATACATGAAACCTCATCCACTGGCGGGATGAGGTTTCATTTCCGTTTTTAAAAACTTCAATAAAGTTTAAGTGCTTCTTATTAACATATCCCATCTCATGTGACATTGTCACATGAGGGGGACCTGTTAATAATTTTAATATTTTTCTATTTTTAAAGATTTTTATACTGTCAGTAATCTCCCTGAGACAGGACTTTGCCTCTGACTGATGGGGAATCCCTCCTCCCACTGCACAGGAAGCCGAACTGCCTGTCGGGAAGGCTGCTGGGTGGGCCTTAATTGGCCCGCCCACTCAAAATGGCGGCGGGCCCCGTTTCAGCAGCGGAATTTAGCTGCCCGCCTGCCGCCGAGCTAGTGGGGCCAGCCCGCCCATCAAGGTAAAAATTCTGGCCTATATGTGGTAAAGTGGATTACCATGTACCTTTAAGAGAACTTTAAGAGAAGTGGACTAACCATGTGACAGTACTGACCAATCACTGTACAGCGTGGGCTCCTGGTTAACTGTAAGTCTAGAGCTGGAGGTGGTTGTGGGAGCATGCAAGGATTTAGTGCTCTGCCCTCTGTTGCAATAAACAATCACAGTTTGTTCTTATGCCGGTCTCCCTCCGTTATTGATAGTGAGCATCAACTAACAAATGTATATGAAGGCATGCAATCCGAGTTTACTTGACTAGTGAACTCAGACTCAAGACATTAAAATGGCAACGAGGATGAGAATAGCAAAATTGTAAGACCCCTGAGTGAGAATCCACAAGACAGTGAGCAAAATATTAGAAAGAGAATCTGTAATTAAGTTATAAAGTAGGCAGCAATCACAGCAGAAAGCAGTGCTGCAGTTTTAAATTTAATAAAAAGAAAAAGAGAAAAGAAAAAAACCCTGCGGTCATGGAGATCCTGCCAAAAATCAAAAAGAGCGCGAAACCCAGCACAGAAAAGCCAACAGCTGCAGAGACAGAGTTAAAAAAATAGTGACTGCTCTTAAAGTGGCAATACATTTAAAGAGGTACATGCAAGAAAAATGGCTATGGACAGAAAATTACAAGAGACCCCAGAAAGAGGGCAACTCTGTGGAAGGAAAAAGATGAATCGATCGATAGCAGTCAAGAAAGCCACGGTAAGCCAAACACCTGAATTAACCAGGAAGCCCATCGGAAGTGCAGTCCCCTTGCAGCTATTCACAATGCCGCAGATTGGGTGTGTCGATCCATTCGACTCCATTTCCGATGACTGGTCTCAGTATGTCAAACACTGAGCGTTGTTTTTACCACTAACGACATTGTGGGGGAGGAGAAGAAGAGGAAGACTCTTTTATCCACATGGGGGAGCAAAATGTACGGGCTGATCCATAGCCTCACGTCACCTATCATCCCCGACTTGAAGACTTTTGACCGAGTGAATAAAAATTGTAGAAAACCACCTGAGACCAAAGCCCTCAGTTACTATGCAGCGCTTCAATTCAGTTCAAGGAACAGGCTTCCAGGGGAGACAATAGCTGACTATGTGGACGTTTTAAAAGCATTAACTGAACATTGCGAATTCAGAACTATTTAAAGGTGTTTGCTGGCCGAAGCTAATCTAGACTTCAATAAGGCTAGATTAGCCACAGCCATAGAGAGCGCTGTTAGAAATTCAGAAGCTATAAGAGATACACAAAATCGTGCCATCCATCTGGTAGGAAGGGACAGACTAGCAACAAAAGTCCTGAAAACATCGGACCCCACAGAAAGGCGGGAAACACCCTCTATGTACAGATCAGTAAAAAACAGCAGTGCCACAGTGTAAACTCACAAAATGAATGTGAGAAATGCATCACCAGTGGGCAATCATTTACAGGATTTGGGCATCACTGGTTGGACCAGTATTTATTGCCCATCCCTAATTGCCCTTGAGAAGGTGGTGGTGAGCTGCCTTCTTTAACTGCTGCAGTCCATGTGGTGTAGGTACACCCATGGCCATGGTGCTGTTAGGGAGGGAGTTCCAGGATTTTAACCTAGTGAAGACCTAGGTTGACAGGTGGTCTGTCCAGTTTCATTCCTTTTTTGTGACTTTGTAGCAACTAAGTGGCTTCCTTCCCTAAATTTAGTGAACCAGATAGATTTTTACAACCATTAGACTTTTAATTCCAAATTTTTAATTGATTTCTGTTGTGGTAGGATTTGAACCTGGGCCCCCAGAGCATTAGCCTGGGTCTCTAGAGTACTGGTCCAGTGACAATATCACTACACCATCACCTCCCCTGCTTTCCACAAGATAAACCTTTAAGCCATTGTAAAATGAGGAACCCATGCAGAGATAGTGTCAATACCAATGGCTGACTGCTGTTAGGGTAAGATAAGGTGATTAACTCTATGGTCCATGAGGGACCATAGGTATCACTCCCTGTAAGGGACATGTGGTTATATAGCTTGAGGGGCTTCACTCCATGTCAAACATGAGCCAGGTTAGGAAGCAGGCTGTCATGAGCTATCATAGCCAGTATGTGGACTGAACCCACACTGTGGGCATCATTCTATACCATACTCTAAACATCTAGCCAACTAACCCCCACAATAGGCTACTGCTTACTGGGAGACTTGCCAGGGTTAGGGTTAATAATAGCAGAGTGAGGACACACTGCTGCTGCTGAGTTGATCAGTCACTCAAAAAGCAAAGTCCGTTAGTCACTGCTGAACTGATTAGTTGCTGGTGTTAGCGTGTATGTATGAACACTGCTGCTTGTTTGCAATCATTGATTTTAAGTAAAGAATCAGTTCCCCTGAAACCTCTGTCATGAGTTGTGCGTTCCACTGCCGCCCTGGACTCTGAGCGCTATCAAACTGAGGTAAAAGTAGTTACAGGTTTACAAGAATGAGAGAGAAAATGAGAGTCAGAGAGGGAGATTAAGAGAGAGAGAGTAAGATTGTACACAAGAAAGAGTGAGTGAGAAAGGGAAATGGAGTAAGGAAGAGAGAGAGTATGAGAGAGAGGGAGAGAGAAAGAATGTGAGGAAGCCAATGTGTGAGATTGAAAGAGGAGAGTTTTGGAGAGGAGTGATGGAGAGAGTGATAATGAGAGGATGAGTGTGGGCGATATAGAGTGTGTTTTGTGAGAGAGATTAAGTGAGATAGTGAGAGTGGGAATCATGGTAAGAGACTGAGAGTGAACAAGAGTGGTAGAATGAGAGAGAGAGAGAATGAACATGAGAGTTAGAGACTGAGTGCGAGAGAGACAGAGTGAGTATGAGAGGGGGAAAGTGATGGAGAGGGACTGTGAGAGTGATGAGAGAGACAGAGAGAGAATGGGGTGAGAGGGTTAAAGATTGAGAAAGTGACAGTGAGTGAACATGAGATGGGGTGAGACAGTCAGAATGGGAGAGTGAAAGCAATGGAGAGAGTGAGAGAATGTGGGGGAAAGAGTGAGAGGGAGGGTGAGTAAGGGACAGTGTGAAAACTATAGAGCAACAGAGAGAATGATGGAGGAAGAGTGTGATGGAGAGTGTGAGATGGAGGGAGAGGGTGATGGAGGGAGAATGATGGAGAGAGAGTGTGAAGGAGAGAGATTGTGATGGAGAGAGAGTGTTGGAGCGACGAGTGTGATGGAGTGTGGCGGAGAGAATGTGAAAGTGGGAGAGTGTGACAGGGGGAGAGTGTGCTCGAGAGCGTGTGATGGAGGAGAGTGTGATGAAGGGAGAGTGTGATGGAGGGAGAGTATGATGGAGGCAGAGTGCGACGGAGAGAAAGTCTTATGGAGGAGAGTTTGATGGAGACAGATTGTGATGGAGTGAATGTGATTGAGGAGAGTGTGAATGAGGTAAGTCTGATGGAGGAGAGTGTGTTGGGGTGAGAGTGTGTTGGAGGGAGAGTGTGATGGTTGGAATGTTTGATGGAGGGAGATTCTGATGGAAAAGCTATGATGGCAAGAGTGTTTGATGGAGAGAGTGTGTTGGAGAGATTGCGCTGCAAGGAGAGTTTGATGGAGGGAGATTCTGACGGAGCGAGAGTATGATGGAGAGAGTGTGATGGAGAGAGTATGATGGAGAGAGTGTGATGGAGAGAGGGTGGTGGAGAGAGTGTGTGACAGGGAGAGCGTGATGGAGGGAGAGTGTGATTGAGGAAGAGTGACGGAGGGAGAGTGTGATGGGGAGACTGTGATGGAGTGAGTGTGATTGAGAAGACTGAAAGAGGTGATTGTGAAGGAGGGACAGTGTGTTGGAGAGAGAGTATGAAGAAGGGAGACTGTGATGGAGTGAGAATGTATTGGAGGGAGAGTGTGATGGCTGGAGAGTGTGATGGAGGGAGAGCGTGATGGATAGAGATTGTGATGGAGAAAGGGAGAGATGGAGGGAGAGGCTAAAGGAGAGAGAGTATGATGGAGAGAGAGTAATGGAGGGAGTATAATGGAGGTAGAGTGTGGTGGTGAGAGATTGATGGAAAGAGTGTGATGGAGAGAAATTGTGATGGAGCGAGTGTAATGGATGGAGATTCTGCTGGAGAGAGAGTGAAGGAGGTGATTGTGTAGGAGGAGAGTGTGAAGGAGGGGCAGTGTGATGGAGAGCGTGTTATGGAGGGAGAGTGTGATGGAAAGAGAGTGCGATGGAGCAGAGTTTGATGGAGGGAGAGTGTGATGGAGAGAATGTGTTGGAGGGAGAGTGTGTTGGTGGGAGAGTGTAATAGAGAGAGACTGTGGTGGTGAGAAATTGTGATGTAGGAGGAATGTGATGGAGGGAGTGTTTGATGGAGGGTGAGTATGATGGAGGGTGAGTATGATGGAGGGAGAGAGTGAAGGAAGAGAGTTTGATGGAGGGAGATTGTGATGGAGAGACTGTGATGGAGGGAGAGAGTGATGGAGACAATGTGTTGGAGGGAGAGTGTGATGGAGAGAGAGAGAGTAATAGTGGGAGACTCTGATGGGGGAGTGAGTGATGGAAAGAGTTTGTGATGGCAATTGTGATTGGAGAGAAATTGTGTTGGAGGGACAGTGTGATGGAGAGAGAGTGTGAAGGAGGAGTGTTTGATGGAGGGAGAGTGTGATGGAGGGAGAGTGTGATGGAGGGAGTGTGTGATGGAAAAGTTATGATGTGGCAAGAGTGTTTGATGGAGAGAGTGTGATGGAGAGATTGCGCTGCAGGGAGAGTTTGATGGAGAGAGTGTGATGGAGTGAGGGTGATAGAGAGAGGGTGATGGAGGTGAGTGTGAAGGAGGGACAGTATGTTTGAGGGAGAGTGTGAAGGAGGGAGCGTGTGATGGAAGGAGAGTGTGATGGAGTGAGAGTGTGATTGAGGAAGAGTGTGATGGAGTGAGAGTGTGTTGGAGGGGGAGTGTGATGGCTGGAGAGTGTGATGGATAGAGATTGTGATGGAGAAAGAGAGAGATGGAGGGAGAGGCTGAAGGAGGGAGAGTATGATGGAGAGAGAGTAATGGAGGGAGTGTAATGGAGGTAAAGTGTGATTGTGAGCGATTGATGGAAAGAGTGTCATGGAAAGAAATTGTGATGGAGAGAATGTGTTGGAGGGAGAATGTGTTGGAGGGAGAGTGTGATGGAGGGAGAGTGTGCTGGATAGAGTGTGATGGAGAGATTGTGTTGGAAAGAGTGTGTTGCAGAGTGTGTGAAGGAGAGAGAGAGCGATGGAGGGAGCCCAATGTTGGGAGTGTGTGATGAGTGGACAGTGTGATAGAGGGAGTGTGTTGGAGGCTGATTGTGATGGAGGGAGTGTGTGAGAGAGAGAGTGTGATTGAGAGACAGTTATAGAGGGAGAGTATGCTGGAGAGAGTGTTCTGGTGAGAGTTAGAGAGTGAGTGAGATACTGATAGAGTGAACGACACCAAGTATGAGAGAGATAGAGTGAGAGAATGTGATTACCAAAGAGAGAGAGTGATTGATGGAGAGAGAACAAGAGCAATGGAAAGACAGTGAGAGATCAAAAGAAAGAGAGAGAGAATGAGCAAGAGAGGGAGAAAAAAGAGAAAGTGAGAGAGTTAGAGATTATGAGAGATGTCTAGAGAGAGTGTGGTGGAGAAACTGAGAGGAAAAGAGTGGGAGTGAAGAGACACTGTGTGAGAGGATGAATGAGTGAGAGAGAAAGTGGAAGAGTGAGAATGATGAAGAGAGAGAGAGAGGGAGAGTGATGTGATGGAGACAGTGAGGAAGGGAGTGAGAGATTGAGAGAGAGAGAGAGAAAGAATGAAAGTTAGAGAGTGTGGGAGAGAGGGGTCGTGTGAGAGGATGAGATTAATGGAGTGGGAGAGAGAATGAGAGTTAGGGAGGGAGAAGGATGGAGAGACAGGGACAAGAGCGAGTGACATTGATGGAGGGAACGGGAGAGAGAATGAATGAACAGAGTGTGAGAGAGTAAGAGAGAGAGACTGAGTGTGAGCATGAGTGAAAGAGTGTGACAGTGAGAGTGATGGAGCAAGTGTGTGAGAGGGGGAGAGAGAGTGAGAGAGAATAAATGAATGTGAGAGGTAGGAAGTGTGAGAGAGTGTAAGAAAGTGGGCGAGTGAGAGTGATGGAGTGAAAGAAAGTGAGAGTAACAGAGAATGAAAATAAGAAGCAATTAGTGAGTGAAAGGATTTGGGAGAGACATAGAATGAGGGACTGTGAAATTGTAAGAGAAAGTGAGCTAGAGAGTGTTAGAGAATGAGTCTGTGCATAAGAGAGAATGTGACTGATGTAGTGAAAGGGAGAGTGATATATGAGTGAGTATGAGAGAAAGAATAAAAGAGTGATAGAGGGTGATGGGTCTTGGGGTGCAGTGGGTGGCATCCCTACATCTGGGCCAGAAGCTGTGGGTTCAAGTCCCATCCCAGGACTTGACATAACTTGGCCAGACAGGCTAGTTATCAGCCTGTAAATCCTTCCAATACGCCTGATGGCAGGTGGTAAGAACAGGCGAGTTTCCTGGTCAGCCAGACTGCAGAAAGCAATGACAAACCACTGCAGTACTTTTCCAAGTATAATCATGGACCAATCCAATGCAAGCCCATGGTTGCCAATGCCCTCTTAGGGCTGGAGGAGGGGGTGAGGGTACTAGAGTTAAAAAGAGTGACCTTGAGGGAGAGTGATGGAGATAAGAGTGTGAGAGAGCAGCTGCGAGTGATAGAGATAGGAAATGATAGAGAGATAAGGGCTAGTTAATACAAATACTTGAATAGGATGGGAATGGAGGGATATGGACCCCAGAAGTGCAAAACGTTTTAGTTGATGGACAATATGATCGGCGCAGGCTTGGAGGGCCGAAGGGCCTGTTCCTGTGCTGTACTTTTCTTTGTTCGTTGTTCTTAACTTAGTTGGATAGATGGTGCAGGGTAATACCAACAGTGTGGGTTCTATCTGTCCTTGGACCTACCTCCACATCTCACCCCAGAGTCGTATTAGGGCAGAAAGCAGGATTAGCCTTGCTTGGACATTGAGAATGCTACGTGAAGAGAGAATGGGAATGAGTGAGAGTGTGGAGCACTGAGTGATCAGGCTTTGTTAAATAAGTGCTGAAGTTGGGCGTTTGGTGCAAGTTGGAATTCTCTAGTAAGAATTCTCAAGTAGAAATGTAGTTTAACATTTAAATCTCTGAAACTGGAAAAGAAACTGCAAGTTAGTTAAGATAACTAGTTAACAGAAACTGTCTGGTGGCGGTAGTTATCTGTCAACCAGCTGGAAGGTGCTACCTGAATCAATGTTAATGACTGTAGGAGGAAGCTGAGTGGGCAGATTATAATTTAGGTGTGAGTCATAAGCTCTATATAAATAAAAAGTATTTGCTACCACATGGAGTGTGGAGCATGGGATGGTGGTGAAAGAGTGCTTTGTTAACATTGTGATGAAAGTGGGATTTGGGTGCAGAGGGTGGAGGAGGTGCCTGTTTTTTTGTTTGTTTTTATCTTCAGTAGCTGGTGAGTGTTTTTCTCTTGTCTCTAAGCTAGGAAATTGAAATTTGCTATTTGCTATTACTTTATCAAGTAATTCACTTAAATTAAATAAACCAATTAATTATCAAAATCAAACTAATTGGTTCAAATAAATAAATACAGTTGATAGACCTGTCAAAGTGTGATGGTCTGCTGTAACTACAATATCTGAGAGGTTGTGGAGATCATTGTTATCTCCGACAACCATTTCTGCAGTAAGTGTCTCAGAGTTACTGAGCCGGAGTCTGAGTTATGGTCATTGTGGGGCATCAGGGAAGGGTAGAGTTACTGGACACTTTTTTCCAGAAGGCAGTCACACCCCTTAGGTTAGGCAGAACTTTAGAGTTGGTCAATGGTCAGGGACAGGCGGGTGTGACTGCAAATCAGGTAGGTATGGGGAATCAGAATATCGTGATGGAGGAGCTCAGCCCCTGACTTTGTCCAACAGGTATGAGATGCTTGTTACCTGTGTGGATGAGGAGAATGACTGCAATATGGATGAGCGCACTGGCCGTGGCACCATGGTGAAGGATGCCATTCATGTGGGGGGAACGAAGAGGAATGTGGTAGTGATAGGAGACTGTATAGTCAGGGGGATAGATCCTGTTCTCTGTAGCTGTGGCTGGGAGCTCCAAAGGTTGTGTTGCCTGCCTGGTGCCAAGTTTAAGGAAATCTCCTCGTGGCTGGAGAGCAACTTGGAGTGGGAGAGGGAGGATCTAGTTGTTATGGTCCACATGGGAACCAATAACATAGGTAAAACCAGGAATTGTGTTCTGCTAAGAAAATATTGAAGAATTAGGGTTCAAATTAAAATGGACGATATCAAAGGTAACCAACTCTAAATGGTTACCTGAGCCATTCACCAAGTGGCATAGGGATAAACAGATCAGAGGGCTAAATGTGTGCCTGAAGGAGCATTGAGCGAGGCAGGGGTTTCAGTTCATGGGCCATTGGCACCAGTGCTGGGGAAAGAGGGAGCGGTTCCAATTAAAACCAGCCAGTATCAGTGTCCTGGTGAATCGAACAACGAGGGATGTGGACAGGGCTTTAAACTAATGAAGGGTGGGGTGGGGTGGGGGGGATTCAGGAAAGGGTTAATTCAAAAGCAGTGAGCAAAATGTCAAGGCTCTAGAGCAGAGCAGCATTTTGGGTAAAAATAGGCAGAGAGGGTCAGGAAGGGACAGTGAGAGCAACAAAGATAATAGGGAATCAGTGACAAAGATAACAGCAGGGAAAATTAGAAAAAGTCCAAACTAAAGAATGTGAAGCATCCACAACAATTCGATGAATTAATATCACAAAGAGAAATGAATGGCCCAGAACCTCTGGGGTTGGGGGCAGCAGAGGATCCAGAGGGGGCTTGGTGGGGTGGGTGGATGGGGTGGTGTGGTGGGGGGGCTGCCATAGTTACTCAGGAGTTAGAAGTGGTTTTAATCATTCTAATTTTTCCTGGATAAATATTCTGCTTAGAGAGGCTGAGTCATCTGAACTGTCCAATTTAAATTGGAGTATTGGATGGATCCCGGTGCAGGGTAATCGCCCATCGGAAGTTTAAACTTCCTTCCATGAGTACTTTTGTCAGGCGGGTTCCCCAGTGCATTTTCTGGGGTATTTCCGGGGTACAACCCACTGGAGATCAGAGGCTCTGGGTCAATAAGCTACAACAGTCATTACAGAGACAGGATTGAAAAGTGACCAAGGCTGGTCACTAATGTTCCAGAATATTTAACTTTTAGAAGAGATAAACAAAATGGACGAGGTGGAGGAGGTAAACCTGATAATAAAGAATGGGATAAAGACAGTCGTGGGAAGGGACCTTGCACAGAAAATCAAAGTGTAGAATCAGTTTGGGTGGAGGTGGGAAACAGCAAGGAGCAGAAAGCATTATTGGGAGCTGTTTACAGACCTCCGGACAGTCGTTGTAGTGTAGGGCACTAGACATCTTAACTAACTTGCAGTTTCTTTTCCAGTTTCAAAGATTTAAGTGTTAAACTACATTTCTACTTGAGAAATTCTTACTAGAGAATTACAACTTGCACCAAACGCCCAACTTCAGCACTTATTTAACAAAGCCCTGATCACTCAGTGCTCCACACTCTCACTCATTCCCATTCTCTCTTCACGTAGCATTCTCAATGTCCAAACAAGGCTAATCCTGGATCAGGAAATTAGATGTATTGCTGAATAAAGAAACTTTTTTTTTTGTCAAAGCTTTTCGTCTTGCATTCAACAGGACAATTTGTAAGAATACCAAATGTAAAGGGAACAACAATTTATGCTGCATGAGAAGAGTGTGCTGATTGGTTGACAAGTGGACTGGTCAATATAAGTGTTGGGGCTCTTACAGTTCCACACGCTGTAAAACTGGCCTTATCAGTAACATCGTAAATAGGGCCTAAGATATTTGCTCACCATGCAAGCTTGATGATGAAATAGAGCACATCAAAGGTATCCTGCAGGACATTGGCTACTCTGATCAGAAAATTTTGTGCTGTTTATCACACAAACTCATGAACGGGCCTAAGGCCGTCACTTTCGGCCTTGAAAAGTGCCCAATCTACCTCAGATTATGCTAAAAGGGCAAGATATCTCATAAATTTGAAAAACAGGTGAAGCTAGCTGTTCCCTGCTGCTACTATGCAGTAGTAACATGAGTGGCATTCGCCACTCACAGGATGCTGCCGTAAAGCCAAGATGTTCTGCCTACCACACAAATGAATAATGTGGTGTATGAATGTCAGTGCCAGCATGAGGCTAGATATGTAGGCCGTACATCCCAAAGACTGGCAGATCGTGTCAAACAGCATGTCCCAGCCACTGTTCGCAATGGGCAAGCTACAGACCATACCCAGCTAGTCCGTGCTTGCAAAACTCAAAATACAGTGTCTAACATTAGATGTGATTCTGCGATTGGACAACATTTGCTAAATAATCCTCAGTGCTCTAAGAATTATGCTGACAACCAATTTAAGATTGTCAGTCAGGCACACAGTGTGGTGCATTCACCTGTACTGGAAGCTACATATATTAATACACAGGGCCCTGTTCTTTGCAGACAGAAAGAACATGTACATACACTGCACCTGTTTCAGCTAAACAAAATAAGTGACAGTCATTCACTGGTTCATTGCTCAGGGCAATGCCTCGACCAATTAGAGTCAAGCTGCCTGGTTTAAATTTCAAACAATGCTTGGCATTTAACAGTCAGTCACCAGCAATTGATGTACTATTCATGGCAATGTCTCAACAAATCAGAACCACTTGCCAGCCTTTTAGCACACTCTTCTCATACCATATAAACTGTTGTTCTCTTTACATTTGGTATTCTTGTGAATTGCCCTGATGAGTGCAAGACAGAAAGCTTTGCCACAAAAAGGTCCCTTTTTTTAGCAATACCCAAATTCTGTACTACTAAATTAGAGGTATATGTAACAAGGGTAATATAGTAATCACGGGGGACTTTAATCCTCATATGAAATGAGTAGACCAAATTTGCAGCAACAGTGTGGAGGAGGAGTTCATGGAATGTAGACAAGACAGTTTTCCAGAACAATCTGTTGAGGAACTAACTGGGGAACAGGTTACTTTTGACCTAGTATGGTGCAATGAGAAAGAGTTAATTAATAATCTTGTACTAACGGATTGTCTAGGGAAGAGTGACCGTAATATGATAGAACTTTTCATGGAGTTTAAAATATTTATTTATGACTGAGCCTAAGGTCGTACATCTAAACAAAGTAAAGTATTTAGGAATGTGGGGCGAGTTGGCTAATTTAGATCAGGAAACTACATTAAATAAACAAGTGATGGCAAGTATTAAAAGAATTAATACAAAATTTATGATAAATATACATTCCTTTTGGGCACAAAACAAACCTTTAACACTTAAAGTCTCTTCAGTGTTTCAGCTATTCTCTGAGGTAAGGTTTTGTGGGGACCATTCCATTAGCTTTTTGACTAAGCGACCCTCCAAGTTTTATTTAATACGACTGTGGATGCCTCAGCTACTTGGGCTGATTGTCAGCAGATACCCTCACAGCCATCTCACAGCTTCCAAGCTAATTCTGCTGACTGCTTTCTGCACAAGGTTCTGTGAGGATCAATGTAGATTTTTTCCATTAGCTGCAAGCCGGAGCAAATCTTTCAGCTGCTTTTTCCTCACAGATTCCAAAGTGAGATTGAGCCCCGCAACATTCCATGCAATGAACGATGAAGTTATTATTTCCTCTGCTTGAAGTGCAGGTTTAACTGACTATTATTTCCTGTTGGCTCCCTCAATGCAATAAGATGCAGTCTACACTAAAGCAAATCTACAACTGTCCCCAAGCTTAACTGCTTATTTCGGTCATCAAACACACACAGATAAATTAAACAAAGAACCTTCTACCTCCACTGCCTATCTCTATGACAACATGGTATACCTGGATGGTCTCAAACAGAAATATAAATGAATAATTTTACTTTCAACACAACTGAGTAATTCATACGAATAATTCATATTGCTTTACAACCCTTTCTCCAGACTCTCTCAGTCCAAGAAGAAAACCCATGTTCACAATTTGCTTTTAGCTTCCTTCCATCTGGAAATTACTTATATAATTGAAACTTTTATTGAAGTAAGTGAAGAGCCTTTGGCCCTATCACAAACCTTACGATGGGTCACCCGTTGTTCAAGTGGTCACACTGTCAACTCTAACATTACTGTAGAAACACAGGCTATCTTTAAAGTGTAATACATCCAGGCTTGTTTGAGTTGCATTTATAACAGAGTTGTGTTTATCAGATTCTCAACCAGAGGCCCTCATTTATCAACAGTTAAAACTTTAATTCCTAAAACTAATGGTTATATTCTAAAACTTGAATTATAAAATAGATTTTCACAACAAAGGACATACTTGCCGAAGAGAGAGTGCAATGGACTGATTCCTGGGATGAGAGAGTCCTATGAGGATTGATTAAGTAGACTAGGTCTATATTCCCTAGAGTTTAGAAGACTGAGATGAACTCGTTGAAACATTGAAAATTCAGAAGGGGCTTGACAGGGCAGATGCTGAGAAAATGTTTCCCCTCACTGCGGAATCTCGAATCTATATGGAATCACAATTGCAGAATAAGGGGTCAGCCATTTCGGACTGAGATGAGGAGAAATTTGGGTTCCACCAGGGCCACTGGCTCTTGACTTCATTACAGCCTTGGTCCAAATATAGACAAAAGAGCTGAACTCAAGAGGTGAGGGGAGAGCTTGACATCAAGGCTGCATTTGACTGAGTGTGGCATCAAGGAGCCCTAGCAAAACTGGAGTCAATGGGAATCAGGGGGAAAACTCTCCAGATATTTAAGCAGTCCGTGTCTACACGCAGCAAGAGCTGGACAACATTCAGGCTTGGGCTGATAAGTGGAAGTCAATGGGAATCAGGGGCAACACTTTCCGTTGGTTGGAATCATACCTAGCACAAAAGAAGATGGTCGTGGTTGTTGGGGGTCAATCATCTCAGCTCCAGGACATCACTGCACAGGGTAGTTCTCAGTTCCTCAGGGTAGTGTCCTTGGCCCAACCACCTTCAGCTGCTTCATCAATGACCTTGTATGGACCACTGAGCCATGCTTTCATGAGATCCTCCTGTAAAGGCAATAACACTAACACTTCATCCCCCGGTTGGAACATTCAGGTCACAGCTTGCTTCACTGCCTATTCCTTCATCTTTGTTTGAGAAACTTTATGATGTTCTTGAGATACTTTGCAGGCTCCTGTCAGCCGTTCCTGGAATATGGACACATAATTGAGTATACAGGATTCGTCCCTCTGTCCTAAAAACTGTTTTTTGATTAATTTCAGAGGACCTCTTATCTCAGGTCCATTGATTAATTCAAAAGGACTAAAGCCGATTGATTCATTTGGTGAATCTTGGTGGCAAATTAAAGAAAATCCAGCCTTTTGTCCCAGTCGTGGGAATATTCATGCCAATATGCTTCAAACATTGTTTTGAGAGTTTGATGGTACCTCTCTAAAGCTCCCTGTGTCTGTGGATGATATGCTGTGGACTTTAGCTGTTTTATACCCAAACTACTCATTATGTTTTGAAAAGTTTTAGACATAAAATTGGAACCTTGATCTGATGGATCTCCAATGGTAATCCATATCTAGTTAAAAAAATTGGGTAACCTTCTCTACGACAACCTTAACTGTAATCGTTCTCAAAGGGATGGCCTCTGGAATTCGAGTTGTCATATCCATAATAGTAAGGGTATACTGGTGTCCCACTTTCATGTTCGGTAATGGTCCCACACAGTCTACCAACACCTTACTGAATGGTTCTACTATCACTATGTGACGAACAACCACCCACTCTTCGTCCACAGGTCTGCGAGGAGGTCTCCACTTCCTCATCAGAACCCCACTTTTAATATAGTTGCATTCCGGAACCCCTTCTGCTTCAGCTTCGGTTTGAGCAGATTGTGTCACTTTAGTTAACCCTGGATCGGCTTTCTGAGCCTCAATCAGGCATGACTTGTTGAACATTTCCTTCAGATTGTCCAAATCCTCAAAGAAAGTTTCAGATAGCTTTGTGGTGCCAGTTTTACCTCTGACGATGGAACTTGTTTAGCCATTGCTCCGGTCACTACGCAAGAAGGAAAATTCCAGGAACCTTTTCCTGCAACTGCTCTGTCTCCTTGACCTCACTTGGTCTTTCCATAACTACTGGAGAAGCTAATACTTTTGCTCTGGCCAAATCGTTTCTGAGGATGAAGTCAAGTCTGTCGATAGGCGAACAATGAAGAACTCCTGCTGTTGTCATTCCAGGCATTAGGTCACACTCCAGGGTCACCTGATACAAAGGTACAGGTATATAGGTCACACTCCAGGTTCACAGCTGGAGATAACATTACAACTTGATTGAGTTGTATTTTCAGCTGGGGCTTTTTTTCCAAAATCATCCTTAAGGACCCCAATAAGTCCTATGATTTCCCACGCAACCTCCAGCAATTTTCGTGAATGTGTCCCACCTTGTCACAATGGAAACACTTAGGCCTTCGGATGTCACTCCCAACCTCAGAGCTTTCCTTTCTGGTCTGAGGAGGAGATGCCAGCTCATTCCCAGTTGTCCCTTCTCTTCCCTGGCTCCTTGCCTTCCTTCCACCCTCCCATTCTCTATCCTTCTCGCGTTTGTGGGGCTGATGTAGAAAGAGTTTGGATTTATGGATGTGCTCATCATCATCAGCATCTCTGCTGCCTGTCTAGCTGTTGAAACCTTCTGGTTCTCTCAATGAGCTCTTACTACTGGAGGGAGTGAACTTTTTAATTTCTCCAGGGGAATTATTTCCCTAAGGGTCTCATATGTGGCCTCTCCCTTTAGTGACCATATCCAATCAAAGTTACTTTGCTTTACCCTTTCAAATTCTAAGTAGGCCTGCCCAGGCTGTTTCCTTATGTTTTGAAATTTTTGCCTGTATACCTCAAGGACCAACTCAAATGCACTAAGAATAGCTTTTTTACTACATCATAATCCACAGACACCTCTTCTGAAAGTGATGCATAAAGCTCACGAGCTCTGCCCACTAACATACTTTACAGCAGCAACGTCCAGTTTCCTTTTGGCCACTTCATTTGCTTCGCTATCTTCTCAAACGAAATAGAGAATGTCTCTACATCACCTTCCTTAAACTTTGGAAGGGCATGTGCAAATTTAAACAACTCCCCGTTGGACTCTGGGTTGGGATAAGTTCTTCCAGCCCCAAAACATCCTCCAACATTTGGTTCCTCTGTTTAAAATTCCAGAATTTTAAGCTGGTATTCCCTTTCTCGTTCCTTCTCTCTTGCCCGAAATTCCAGTTCTGGCTGCTTAAATGTTCTTTCTCTTTCTGCTCTTTCCTGTTCGAGTTTAAGTTTCTCCATTTCCGTTTCATGTTCAAGCTGCTTCATTTGCAACTGAATCCGAATGAACTCAATTGACGCACCCCCTGGAGAAGTGATCTCTCTTGTATCCCTTCCAATTTCAAATGCTGCGCTATCACCTCAATTTATGTCTGCTTCCCTCACCTCTTCGGTTAATTCTAACTTCAGCTTATCTGCCACTTCCATCAGCTTAGCCTTGTTACTTTTTGTAAACCAGTCAGGGATAAATCTTCCACCTTTAAAAAAGACATAGCAACTTCCAAAGTCATGTTGGTTACCAATGAATCAGAAACCTGGTATCTGTCTTTTTATCCTTTAACAATTATTATTAATCTGTATCCAAGCTTCAAATCCCGCATGAGAGACCCCAATCTTATGTTATGGACCGTGATGGGAGAGTGCACAGTCAATTCTAGCCTTACTTTTTTCATGGGATGTGGGCTTTGCTGGCTGGGCCAGCATTTATTTTCCATCCCTAATTGCTCTTGAGAAAGTGATGATGGGGTGCCTTCTTGAACCGCTGCTGTCCATGTGGTGTAGGTACACCCACAGTGCTGTTAGGGAGGGAGTTCCAGGATTTTGACCCAACGACGGTGAAGGAACGGTGATATATTTCCAGTTCAAGATGGTGAGCGACTTGGAGGGGAACTTCCAGGTGGTGGTGTTCCCATCTATCTGCTGCCCTTGTTCTTCTAGATGGTAGTGGTTGTGGGTTTGGAAGGTGCTGTCTAAGGAGCCTTGGTGAGTTGCTGCAGTGCATCTTGTAGACTGCTGCTACTGTGCACCAGCGATGGAGGGAGTGAACATTTGTGGATGTGGTGCCAATCAAGTGGGTTGCTTTGTCCTGGACAGTGTCAAGCTTCCTGAGTGTTGTGGGAGCTGCATTCATCCAGGCAAGTGGGGAGTATTCCATCACACACCTGAGTTGTGCCTTGTAGATGTCAGGAGGTGAATTACTTACTGCAGGATTCCTAGCCTCTGATCTGGTCTTGTAATCACAGTATTTATATGACTTGTCCAGTTCAGTTTCTGGTCAATAGTAACCCTGAGGATGTTGATAGTGGGGGATTCAGCGGTGGTAATGCCATTGAACATCAAAGGGCAATGATTGGATTCTCTCTTGCTGGAGATGGTCATTGCCTGACACTTGTGTGGCGCGAATATAACTTGCCACTTGTCAGCCCAAGCCTGGATATTGTCCAGGTCTTGCTGCATCTGAACATGGACTGCTTCAGTATCGGAGGAGTTGCGAATGGTGCTGAACATTCTTCTCCACAGGTCATAACAATAGTTTAACTGTCGAACTCAGTGGCCAATTGTTTACCTGTGATACTGTTATTCTCAACATAAAAAGACTCTAACCAGGCTTCTTTCAGTAAACACAAAAATTATTGTTCTTTTTATAAAACAACTACTTTTTAAAAAATAAGTTAACAAACTGGTTGACATTCAAGTTGTAGTTTAGAAGTGTAACAATTTTCCCCTTTTAACAAACATATTCAAATCGCCATATATTCACACACAAACACAAACAGGACAAATCAAACACAGTCCCCAGCAGAGGCTGGAGCATGGAATGTTTCTTTTAAAAGGATAAAATTCGATAAGATCTCAAAGCTGTTGACCTGATAGATTTCTGGAAGTTCTTGCAGACAGGTTTTTTGGTGAAACTGTCCTTGATAACTCTCACTTGTCTGAATTTTTTTTGAGTTCACAAAGTTTGGATGAGTTATCCTGATGAGACATGTCTGAGGGAAGTTTAACATAAAGGTGGGGCAGCGGGAAAGGGAAAGAGAGAATCTTTTCCTTGCAGTCTGCTTCTAAGGCACACACACACACACACACACTGCCTGAGTTTTGGAGACAATGATGTGCAAAGAATGCTTCTCTTGAGCCAAGTGTTTTTAACCAATCAGCAAGAGTCTTTAGCCTGTCAACAGCAGTCCTTCGTTAGAACCATAGAAAAGTTACAGCACAGAAGGAGGCTATTCGGCCCATCTTGTCCATGCCAGCCCGAGGACACCCAGGTGCCCTTTCTAATCCCACCTTCCTGCACCCGGCCCATAGCCCTGCAGCTTACAGCACTTTAGGTGAAAGAGTTTAGAGTTTCTGCCTCTACCATCAACTTGGGCAGCGAATTCCAGACACCCACTACCCTCTGCGTAAAAAAGTTCTTCCTCATGTCCCCCCTACACCTTTTGCCACTTATCTTGAATCTATGTCCCCTGGTTCTACAATGCTCCATCAAGGGAAACAATTTTATCCTGTCCACTTTATCTATTCCCCTCATAATTTTATACACCTCAATCAAGTCACCTCTCAGCCTTCTTTGTTCTAAGGAAAATAACCCCAACCTATCCAATCTCTCCTCATAGCTACATTTTTCTAACCCTGGCAACATTCTTGTAAACCTCCTCTGCACTCTCTCCAGAGCTATTACGTCCTTCCTGTAATGTGATGACCAGAACTGCACACAATACTCCAGTTGTGGCCTCACCAGTGTTTTATACAATTCCAACATTACATCCTTACTTTTATATTCTATACCTCTGCCAATGAAGGAGAGCATTCTATATGCCTTCTTTACAACCTTGTCTACTTGAACTGCTGCCTTCAGGGACCTGTGTACTTGTACGCCAAGATCTCTCACTTCATCTACCCCTCTTAGTATATTCCCATTTATTTTGTAATCCCTGTAACTGTTTGACCTCCCTAAATGTATGACCTCACACTTCTCTATCTTAAAATCCATCTGCCACTTTACCGCCCACTCCACCAACCCATTTATATCGTTTTGAAGATTATGGCTATCCTCTGCACTATCCACTACTCGGCCAATCTTTGTGTCATCTGCAAATTTCCCATTCGTACCCCCCATGTTCACGTCTAAATCGTTAATATATAACACAAACAGCAAGGGTCCCAAAACTGAGCCCTGTGGAACACCACTTGAGACAACTTTCCATTCACAAGGGCATCCATCGACCATTACCCTTTGTTTCCTGTTACAAAGCCAACCTTTTATCCAGTTTGCCACATTACCCTGAATCCCATGGGCTTTTACTTTCCTGACTAACCTGCCATGTGGGACCTTGTCAAATGCCTTGCTAAAATCCATGTACACAACATCCACTGCACTACCTCCATCAACCCTTCTTGTCACTTCCTCAAAGAATTCAATCAAATTTGTGAGGCAAGACCTTCCTTTAACAAATCCATTTAGATATGCAAAGTATCTCTTACCTCTCCAGGTATTCCCACTGGACACCTCTGTTGAACCACGATTTCTTGAAGACTAGTTTATTCACAGCCCGTATTCATATTGCAAACTTTTACGAATAACTCAGGAGGAAGAATGTCCAAAATTTTCCAAAAATGGGTTCCTTACAAAAGAGACAGAGAGAGTGAGAGCGAATGGGAGACCGAGAGTGATGGAATGTCTGAGTGTGTAAGAGAGAGATAGTGATAGGGCAGAATCTTTGAGTCAGCGAGTGGGGGTGGGCCCCACTCGCTGAGGCATAAAATGACACGGGGTGACATCGGGCATGCGTCCCGATGCCACTGTGCGTCATTCAGATCTTCAGTTTGGCGGGCGCACACTGGAGTCGGCGGTACGCCCGCCGAACTGTCAAGGGCCTATTAAGGCCATTTATCAACCAATTAAAATAATTAACGGAGCTGCCTGCCCAACCTTAAGGTTGGGGGGCAGGCAAAGAGCCCAGGCGGCCTTTGCATTTATCATGAAACCTTATCCACGGGCAGGATGAGGTTTCATGAAGGTTTTTAAACTTTAATAAAATTTTGAAATAAAATTTATAGACATCTCCCAGCTCATGTGACACATGTCTTAAATTTTTTTTTATTTATTTAAATTTTTAAAAATCAAACTAATCTCTCTGAGGCAGCTTCGTGTTTCAGGGAGATTTCTGCGCTCTTTCACACGCCTGCGCAAAAGAGCGCAGGCCCCGACTCAGCATCCTCCCCCTGCCTGCACAGGGAGCGCTCAGTGCTTCCAGGTGCGGGTCACGCTGGGCGGGCCTTAATTAGCCCGCCCATGTAAAATGGCGGCACCCAACCGATCCCGGGTGACGATCGGCTGCGCGCCAACCCACGCCCAACCCCCTCAAAAGGGAGAAAATTCTCCCCATAGAGTGCGAGTTAGAAAGTGAGAAAGTGTGTGCGAAAGAACGATGGAGAGATTGACAGTGAAAGCGAATGTAAGAGAGAAAGAGCGAGGCAGAAAGTTTTTGTGAGTGAGTATTGGAGTGATAGAGACTGATGAAGTAAGGCAAAGACAGTGAAGGAAAGAGGAAGAGAGTAAAAGTTTGATAAAGATAGAAAATGAGGGGGTGAGAGAGAATAAGGGGCTGAGAAGGACAGAGGGAAAGTTAGATAGTGATACAGTGAGAGAGAGAAAGACAGAGAATGAACCAACAAGGGTTCAATGAGTGAAAGGAAGCTTTGGCCATCACTTGCTACCAAACTGGGATTGTAGTTATACTGAGACAGTGGTGAGTGTCGCATGGGGGCCATTGCTCACCAGCTGCATTACTGTTCTGGCTCCCTTGCTGTTTTCTGGAATGTTGGCTCCATTTATTGAAACTCACTGTTAGAGTGCTGTACTGTCAAAGGTGCCATCTGTCAGATTGGGCATTTCGTATGAGTTCCCATCTTCCCTCTTGGGTCGATGTAGAAGATTCCATGACACTATTCTGAAGAACAGGAGAGTTCTCCCCAGTCTCTTGGACAATATTTATCCCTCAATCGACATCACAAGAACAGATTATCTAGTCATTCTTTCATTGATGGTTGTGGGAGCTTGCTGTGTGCAAATTGGCTGCAGTGTTTTCTACATGATAAAAGTAATTACATTTTGCAAAGTATTTCTTTGGTTATAAAGAGCTTTGGGATGCCCTGAGGCTGTGGGTGGCTCAGTGAAGTGTTTCAGTTTTAATCTCCTCTCAAGCACACACTGGTTCCTGGTATCAGTTTACTGAGGGATATTGTTTTGTAAGCTACTTTTCGATAATAGACCTTGTGCATTCATGCTCTCCCTTCAGCTGTTATTAGACCATAAATAATATAAATGTTACATTCCGTTCTGGAATCACCTCTGTGTTCCTGGCAGCTCTGCTCATTCTTTAATATGAGCCTCTCCAAGATCATGCCAACTTGTCACGCTAGGGTCTCTGATTGTGGCTGCTCAGAGGCCTTTGTGCATCCTTAGGCTGAGGACTGTGCCTTTGACGAGAGTTTATAGAGAATGAGAGCCGCAGCAAGAACCGCTTTGTTTATGTGATCGACACACACAATTCTGAGTAACTGACAGCTAAATATCAGTCAGGAATTCCTCAGCACAGGGAAGAATGTAACCTGCACACAATGGAAACAAATAGGGCAGGATGGGAAAGGCTATCACACTATATTTGGAATTGCGTGTGTGATACAGCTGGAATGTGGCCTGGCTATTTTCTGCACCCTCTGGTTTGGTCACTGCTAAGTGCATTCAAGCATTATCATTGAGGGAAGCCAGTGAGCGACACGGGGAAATCCCGTAGTCTCCAAGGCACCATGGCGACAGTAAGGAAGCTGAGTGCGGCCCATGTCAACAATTCGCTCAGCAACGATTTGAACGTGGTCAACGTTAAACTGGACAGTGTGAACAAGAAGGTGGATCGGCTGTTACTGGGACAGGAGAGGCTTCTGAAGCAACTGGAGCAGCTGTCCCAGGACGCGGCAAGTCTGGAGAAGGAGGTAGAGGAGATAAAGTCAGGAGAGAGAGGACAAAGACCAGAGGACAGTTGCTGTATCTGTAAGAATCTCTATCAGGACATATCTCAAATGCTGCTCACACTGGGCAAAATGTACGGGCAAAATGATGAGAGGATGGGATCTCTGGAGAGTTCACTAGCATGGATTACAGAGAGGTTCCAGAAATTTGAGAACTCATCTGGTCTCAGTGACTCACAAGTGGACAGGACAGAGGGGCAACTGGAATCAGCTGCTCGGAGGCTCAGCGAGGTACAGAATGGACTTAGGGCTTGGGTGAAAACCAGGGATTGGGTAATGGTATTCGTTACAATGTGTGTGATGCAGCTCAGATCTGTTCCAACACATTCAGCTATGGAAGAGGCTGAGGTTCCTGTTGGGTGAGGCTGCAAAAAGTGAGGGAGGAAACTTTAATTAAAGAGGAAAATAACGAGAAATGGAAATGGGGAGACTTTCCTTGCTGTTTTCAGAGCAGAGAACACTCCCATGAGCAAACACATTACAACAGTGACTACACTCCAAAAGTACTTCATTGGCTGTGAAGCACTTTGGGATGTCCTGAGGTTGTACTACAGAAATGCAAGTTAGTCAGTCTTTCTTTCTAATCTCCGAGCTGCTGATACAGGACAAGTCCGCAGTCTGAGATGAACAGTCTCAATCCATTGGTTGCGACATTGACTCATGGTAAAAACTTAAATGGTTCAAAAGGATAAACTGATCCTGGTAGATGGATGATGGCAGCAGGCACGGACAGTATCTGACTCTTCCTCCATCTACATTGTTCCACTCCTCTTCTTTAGAATGTTTCTCTCGCTCTTTCTCTGCAACCCATCTAGCTATGGAATTGATGAATATTGTTACTTGTTGGAGAACAGAATGAAGCCACGTGTGAAGTGAGCCTGTGCTCACTGACTTACACTGGTTCCCAGTCAAGCAACACCTTGACCTTAATTCCCATCCTTGTTTTCAAATCCCTCCATGGCCTTATCCCTCCCTATCTCTGGAACCTGCTCCAGTCCCACGACCCTCTGAGATACCCTCGCTTCTCTAATTCTGGCCTCTTGTGCATCCCCAATTATATTTGCTCCACCATTGGTGGCCCTTCAGTTGCTTTAGGCTCTAAGGTCTGGAATTCCCTACCTACATCTCTCAGCCTCTGCCTCACTTTCCTCCTTTAAGACACTCCTTAAAACCTATCTCTTTGACCAAGCCTTTGCTCATCTGTGCTAATTTCTCCTTATGTGGCTCAGTGTCATACTTTGTTTTATAGTGCTCTTGTGGGACGTTTCATTGGAAAGAATTTTCCCCCCGTTGGGGGGGAAGTTCAGGAGCGGGCGGGGGCAGGCGTGCCTCCGATCAGCGCCCCTGAGCGGAAGCGTGCCACCATTTTAAGTAGGTGGGCCAATTAAGGTCCACCCAGCGTGACGTCCGCCAGGAAGCGCTATGCGCTCCCTGTGTGGGCGGAGGGGGAGATTCCCTCAGCCAAGAGCGCACTCTTTCTCACATGCGCGTGAAAAAGCACACTCATCTCCCTGAGGCTAAGTGCTGCCTCAGGGAGATCGACGCCAAATTTAAAAATGGTAAAGGTACAAAAACAAAATTTCTCTAACACGTCCGCTCATGTGACACTGCCACGTGAGTTGGGGCATGTCCATTACTTTAAATCAAACATTTATTAAATTTTAAAAAACCTTCATGAAACCTCATCCCACCTGTGGATGAGGTTTCAAGCTTTTTCTGATGCCCGCCAGGGCTCCTGGCCTGCCCGCCAACCCTAAGGTTGGACGGGCAGGTCCATTAATGAGGTTAATGACTTTGTCAATAGCCTCAATTGGCCACTAACAGGTTGGCGGGCGCACAGCTGATTCGGCTGCCCCCAAGGTGGCCTGAAAATTGAAATGATGCGGGGTGACGTCGGGAGTTCCACCCTACATCATCCTGCGTCATTTTACGCGTCAGGCCGACCTAAAGATCCTGCCCAATTAGGTTAAAGATGCTTTATAAATATAAGCTGTTATTGCTGTTGGAGACTATCCCAGCTTTCAGAACATCAGCTATGTTGAGATACCTTCACTAGCATCAAGAACAAAATTGCTTTTCTATAGCACCTTTCATGAGCCCAAGTTGTCTCAAAGTGCTTTACAGCCAATGAAGTATTTTCGAAGTATAGTGACTATTGTAAAGTACAAAATGCAGCAGCCAATTTGTGCACAGCAAGATCTCACAAACAGCAATATGATAATGATCAGACCATTTGTTTTTTGGTGGCATTGGTTGAGGATAAATACTGGCCAAGACACTGGGGAAAAACGCCACTGCCCTTCGAAGTTGTGACATGGGATCTTTCACGTTCACCCAAGAGGGCAGACTGGGCCTCAGTTTAACATATCATTCAAAAGACCACATCTGCGACAGCTTAGCACTCCTTCAGCACTGCACGGCAGTGTCAGCCTGGAATATGTGCAACAATGTCTGGAGTGGATCTTAAACTCACAACAGTTGATGTCTATTTGATGTCTGATTCAGAAAACTGCCAAGTCTGTTGATGACATGACTGTAACTATTGAGTTCACCTGTTCTGTTACAGTCACACATGGAAAGACAGGAGTTGAGTGTGATCATTTTTTTCTCGGATTGAGATATTTAAGACTACCAGATATCATAATCAGAGAGTTGAAATGTTTTCCAAACAATGGGTTTCTATGTGATTACTGAGAAAGGGAATTCATGTGTTGGAACTTATCAGCTTAAAGATACTATTAAAATCATTTTCTGCCCATTTAGAAATATATTATTTTCCAACGTGCCACATGAAATATTTTTAGGTTCATTCATGGCATGTTGATAAGGTTGACATACGTTCATCCTTAAAAGTCCCAACAATGGTAACTGGAGGGCTTGCTAAGCCATTTCAGAGGCCAGCTGAGTGTGGGACTGGAGTCACATACAGGCCAGACTGGGCGGGAGAGCAGATTTCCTTTCCAAAAGAACATTAGTGAATCAGTTGGGTTTTTACAACAATCCAACAGCTTCATGGGCAGTTCTATTTCTGAGATTCACAAACTGCTGTGAGCTGACACACACTGACTCGAACACACCTGTTCTAATACCTCCTCCTGTGACTCAATGTCAAGCTGTGTTTGATAACATTCCTGTGAAGTGTCTTGTGACATTTTACTGTGTGAAAGGTTCTATATGAACTCATGTTATTGTTTAAGAGAGCCAGTATGTGACTTCAGCCTTTGTCGAGGGGGCTTGTGGTTGATCCTCCTCATCTGCTGCCAAACATATATTGGTGAAGATATGAATCAGCCAGGTTTAAGTAACACTGAGGCTATGGAGGTGGCTTGCTGCAGTGTACCTTAAGGGCCCCAAAAGGAAAACTGAAATTTTGGAGCCTTTCAGCTTTGCTTCTGGGAACTTTCTTTATTTCAGCAGAGTCTTGGAAAATGGTTGCGTTCCTGACACCTCCCACAGCTAGGACTGACACACCAGTAAGAGCCAAATTCCTCCCCAGCCCTACCACCACCACCACACCCCCCACCCCCACCCCACCCCAGCCCTCACTCGGCCCAATCCCTCAGCCCTCACTCGGCCCAATCCCTCAGCCCTCACTCGGCCCAATCCCTCAGCCCTCACTCGGCCCAATCCCTCAGCCCTCACTCGGCCCAATCCCTCAGCCCTCACTCGGCCCAATCCCTCAGCCCTCACTCGGCCCAATCCCTCAGCCCTCACTCGGCCCAATCCCTCAGTTCTCACTGGGACAGAATATACAAATATGTAAATTTGGCAAATCAAGGCTTCAGCTTTGGGTCAGATCAGCTCAAGTCCCCTCTATGCAGCTTTGTGACATTTCACTCACACACTCATTTCATTCACACACTCACTCACACACATAGTCACCTTCTCACGCTCATTCATATTTGTCTGATGCAGTCAAACTCACAATGTAAGGTTTACATTGAGTACACTATTTGTAGTGGCTGCTGCGTTTGTAATGAAACCCAATTAACCTCATCAACTGAACATGAAACTGTTGACCCCAGGAAACATTGGGGAACTCAAAAGGGGTTCCAAAGGTTGGAGAACCATGAAACTTCTCTTTGAAGCAATCAAGGTGAACATCAAGAGGTTCTTCATCCTCAAAGGTGTTCAGAAGGTGAGAGAGAGACACAGAGGGAAATGTCCCGACTCTCAAAAAGCATGTAGAATCTGTGGTCAATGAGGGTCAATGTTATGGAAAATCTCCAATAGGTGAAGAGCCTGCAAGCCTCTCCAAAATAGGCTTTGGGAAGGGAATCCGCAATTGGATCCAATACCAGTTTCAGTCAATGGGTGGGAATCAGAAAGCTTTCCAATCAAATCTGGAGTAAGGTAGGGCTGTCCTCTCTCCTCTGGCTTGTCTGTATGTTGTATTGAACGTTTTGCCCTGTCCATCAGAATGGATGTGCACAAAAGAGGGTGACGATCCCATGCAGTCTCAGGTCAAAGGCCTTGGTTTTCATGCCTCCCTCTATGTTGGAGCAGAGGTGAAAAGGCTTTAAAAATGGCAGACAAGTTGCATATCCAGGATCCTAAGGAGAGGCACTGGTGTTTGTCATTCGAGTAGTAATCTAGAGACCCAGGGTAATGTTCTGGGAACCCGGATTAAAATTCAACTAATAAATCTGGAATTAAAAAGCTAGTCAGTAATGGTGATTGTGAAATCACTATCAATTATCATAAAAACCCATCTGGTTCACTAATACACTCTAGGGAAGGAAATCTGCTGTCCTTACCTGGTCTGGCCCACATATGACTCCAGACCCACAGCAACATGGTTGACTCTTAACTGCTCTCTGAAATTGCCAAGCGAGACGCTCAATTGTATCAAACTGCAAAGAAGTCTACAAAAATGAATGAAGCCAGACAGACCTCTTCGCATTGACCTAAGCACCGGAAATGACAACAGTAAACCCAGCCCTATCAACCCCGCAAAATCCTCCTTACTAATATCTGGGGGCTAGTGCCCAAATAGGCAGAGCTGTCTCACAGACTAGTCAAGCAACAGCCTGACATAGCCATACTCACAGAATCATACCTTACAGATAATGTCCCAGACACCACAATCACCATCCCTGGGTATGTCCTGTCCCACCGGCAGGACAGACCCAGCAGAGGTGGCGGCACAGTGGTATACAGTCAGAAGGGAGTTGCCCTGGGAGTCCTTAACATCGACTCTGGACCCCATGAAGTATCATAGTATCAGGTCAAACATGGGCAAGGAAACCTGCTGATTACCATGTACCACCTTCCCTCAGTTGATGAATCAGTGCTCTTCCACGCTGATCACTTGGAGGAAGCGCTGAGAATGGCAAGGGCACACTCTGGGTTGGGACTTCAATGTCCATCACCAAGAGTGGCTCATTAGCATTACTACAGACAAAGCTGGTTGAGTCCAAAAGGACATAGCTGCTAGACTAGGTCTGCAGCAGGTGGTGAGGGAAAAACATACTTAACCTCATCCTCACCAACCTGCCTGCTGCAAATGCATCTGTCCATGACAGTATCGGTAGGAGTGACCACTGCACAGTCATTGAGGAGACAAAGTCCTGTCTTCACATTGAGGATACCCTCCATCTTGTGTGGCACTAATTATCATAGGAACATAGGAGCAGGAGAAGGCCATTCAGCCCTTTGAGCCTGCTCTGCCATTCAATACGATCATGGCTGATCATCCACTTCAATGCCTTTTTCCCCATATTATCCCCATATCCCTTTACAACATTGGTATTTAGAAATCTGTCAATCACTACTTTAAACATACTCAATTACTGAGCTCCCACTGCCCTCTGGGGAAGAGAATTCCAAGGATTCACAACCCTCCGAGTAAATAAATTTCTCATCTTGGTCCTAAGTAGTTTCCCCCTTATTTTGAAATTGTCCCCTGGTTCTAAACTCCCCAGCCAGGGGAAACGTTTCACCTACATCTACCCTGTCTATCCCTTTAAGTATTTTGTAGGTTTCAATGGGATCACCTCTCATTCTTCGAAACGCTAGAGAATACAGGCCCAGTTTCTCCAATCTCTCTTTATAAGGCAGTCCCACCATCCCTGGAACAAGTCTGGTGAACCTTCGTTGCGCTCCCTCTATGGCAATAAGATCCTTTCTGAGGTAAGGGGACCAAAACTGCACACAGTACTCCAGGTGCAGTTGAACCAAGGTTCTATACAATTAAAGCAAGACTTCACTACTCCTGTATTCAAAGCATTCCGTTAACCTTCCTAATTGCCTGCTGCACCTGCATGTTAGCTTTCAGCGACTCATGGACAAGGACACTCAGGCTCCTTTGTACATTTACACTTTTTAATCTCTCACCATTTAAGAAATACTCTGCACATCTGTTCCTCCTACCAAAGTGCATAATCTCACATTTTCCACATTATATTCCATATGCCATGTTCTTGCCCACTCACTAAGTCTGTCCAAAACCTCCTGTAGCCACTTTGCACCTTCCTCACAACACACATTCCTGCCTAGCTTTGTATCATCTGTGAACTCGGGAATATTACATTTGGTCCCCACATCCAAATCATTGACGTACATTCTGAACGGCTGGGACCCAAGTACTGATCCTTGCGGTACCCACTAGTCACAGCCTGTCAATGTGAGAATGACCTGTTTATTCCTACTGTTTTCTGCCTGTTAACCAATACTTAATCCCACCAGTATATCACCTCCTATCCCATGTGCTTGAATTTTGCTAATCAACCTCCTGTGGGGGACTTTATCAAAAGTCTTCTGAAAATCCAGTCCGCCTACGTCCACTACCCGCCTGACCAATTCTGTTTGTAACATCGTCAAAAAACTCCAACAGGTTCGTCAAACATGATTTCCCATTCGCTAATCCATGCTGACTGTGCCCAATCAGATCATTATGATCCAAGTGTCCATTTATCACATCCTTTAGAATAGATTCTAGCATTTTACCTACTACTGGTGTAAGGCTAACAGGTCTGTAGTTCCCTGTTTTCTCTCTCCCTCCCTTAAATAGTGGGGTGACACTTGCTACCTTCCAATCTTCAGGAACCATTCCAGAATCTATAGAATTTTGGAAGATGATTACCAATCATCCCTTATCTCTATAGCTACCTCTTTCAACGCTTTGCGATGTAGATCATCAGGTCCCGGGGACTTATTAACCTTCAGTCCCATTGATTTCTACAATACAACCTTCTTACCCACACTAATTTCCTTCAACTCCTCATTCTCCCTAGTCCCTTGGATCTCTAAAACTGGGAGATTTCTTGCATCTTCCTCAGTGAAGACAGACACAAAGTAATCACTTTACATCTCTGCCATTTCTCTATTCCCCATTATAAATCCTCCTGACTCTGCCTGTAACGGACCCACATTTGTCTTAGAAAAATGTTTCCTTTTTACGAACCTATAGAAGCTTTTACGATCTATTTTTTGCTAGTTTACGTTAATATTCTATTCTCCCTTTGTTTATCAGTTTCCTGGTCCTCCTTTGCTGTATTCTAAAATCCTCCCAATCCTCAGGTTTACTACTATTTCTGGTAACTTTATAGGCCTTTTCTTTTAATCTTATACAATCCCTAACTTCCTTTGTCAGCCACAGTTGACTGACTTTTCTGTTTGGGTTTTTGTACCTTGAAGGAATGTATAGTTGTTGTAAACTGAGTAATAATTCTTCAAAGACTATCCATTGCCTATGTACCGTCACACCTTTTAATATATTTTCCCAATCCACCTCAGCCAATTTGCCCCTCATATCTTCATAATTTCCTTTGTTCAAATTTAACACCCTGGCTTCAGATTGAACTACCTCACTTTCAAACATAATGTAAAATTCTATCATATTATGGGCACTCACCCTTAAAGGTTCTTTTATAACAAAATTATTAATTAACCTTTTCTCATTATATAATACTAGATCTAAAATAGCCTGTTCTCCAGTCGGTTCCTCAAAATACTGCTCTAGGAAACCATCCCTATCACACTCCAGAAACTCGTCCTCCACATCATTAGTGTTCATTAGGATTACCCATTCTCCATGCAGATTGAAGTCACCCATGATTACGGATTACCCGTGCTACATGCTTCTCTCATCTACTGTTTGGTGGCCGATAAACAACTCCTGTCAATGTTTGCTGTTCCTTAGCTCCACCCAAACAGATTCCACATTTTATTCTTCCAATCTGAGATCCTCCCTTACTAAAATACTGATCCCATCCTTTATTATCAGTGCAACAACACCTCCTTTTCCTTTTTCCCTGTCCTTACTATATGTCGAATGTCCTTAAATATTCAGTTCCCAGTCTTGGTCACCCTGCAGCCACATTTCCATAATGGTAATTAGCTCAAACCCATTTACCTCTATTTGTGCCTTTACATCACCTACTTTGTTGCAATACTTAACTTTGCCCCTTTATCATTATTCTGCGTTCTAAGCCTAGTTGATGCTCATCTTTGTTTCGCCTGCCCTCTAATTTCACTTGCTACTTTTCTACTTCCTGTTACCAGCTTTACTTCCTTTTAATTTGAGCTCCCTCTCAGTTCCCATCCCTCTGCCAATCTAGTTTAAACCCTCTCCAACAGCACTAGCAAATCTCCCTGCCAAGATGTTAGTCCTGGTTCTGTTAAAGTTATAACCCGCCCATCTTGTACGGGTCCCACCTGCCCTAGAACCAGTCCCAATGCCTCAGAAATCTGGTTCCCCGGCCCTACGCCAATTCTCCAGTCACATGTTCAATCGATCAACCCTTCTATTCCTTTGTGCACTAGTACGTGGCACTGGGAGTAACGCTAAATGGGATAGATTTTGAATTGATTTAGCAACTTAAAACTGGACATCAGTGAGGCACTGTGGGTTTTCAGCAGAAGCAGAATTGTACTCAGCCACAATCTGTAACCTCATGGCCCGGCATATCCCCCACTCTACCATTACCACCAAACCAGGGGATCAACCCTGGTTCAATGAAGAGTGCAGGAGAGCATGCCAGGAGCAGCACCAGACATACCTAAAAATGAGGTGTCAACCTGGTGAAGCTATAGCACAGGACTACTTGTGTGCTAAACAGCATAAGCAGCAAGTGATAGACAGAGCTAAGCCATTCCACAACCAACCAGTCAGGTCTAGGCTCTGCATTCCTGCCACATCCAGTTGTGAATGGTGGTGGACAATTAAACAACTCACTGGAGGAGGAGGCTGCACAAATATCCCCCTCCTCAATGATGGGGGAGCCCAGCACATCAGTGCAAGAGATAAAACTGAAGCATTTGCAACAATCTTCAGCCAGAAGTGCCGGGTGGATGGTCCACCTCAGCCTCCTCCAGAGGCCCTAGCATCACAAATGCCAGTCTTCACTAATTCAATTCACTCCACGTGATATCAAGAAACAGCTGGTTACTGCAAAGGCTATGGGCCCTGACAATAATCTGGCAATAGTAATGAAGACTTCTTAGAACTAGCTACACCCCTTGCCAAGCAACAACTGCAACATTGGAATCTACCCAGCAAAGTAGAAAATTGCTCAGGTATGACCTGTCTACAAAGAGCAATTCAACTCGGCCAATTACTGCCTTTTCAGTCTACTCTGAATCATCAGTAAGGTGATAGGAGTGTCATCAACAGTACTATCAAGCAGCACTTACCCAGCAAAAACCTGTTCATTGATGCTCAGTTTGGGTTCCACCAGGGCCACTCAGTTTCTGATCTCAATGCAGCCTTGGTCCAAACATGGACAAAAGAACTGAACTCCAGAGGTGAGGTGAGAGTGATTGCCTTGACAGCAAGCAGCATTTGACTAAGAGTTGCATTAAGGAGCCCTAGCAAAACTGATGTCACTGGGAATCAAGAGGAAAACTCTTCAAAGACTGAAGCAGTCGATGTCCATATGCAGCAAGAGCTGGACAATATTCAGGCTTGGGTTGATGAGTGGCAAGTAGCTTTCATGCCACACAAATGCCAGGCAATGATCATCCTCAGCAAGAGGGAATCTAACCATCATCCCTTGAAGTTCAATGGCATTACCATCACTGAATCCCCCACCATCGACATCCTGTACGTTACCATTGACTAGAAACTGAACTGGACTAGCCATATAAATACTGTGATTACAAGAGCAGGTCTGAGGCTAGGAATCCTGTGGTGAGAAACTTGTCTCCTAACTCCCCAAAGCCTGTCCACCATCCACAAAGCACAAGTCAGGAGTGTGATGGAATACTCCCCATTTGCCTGGATGAGTGCAGCTCCCACAACACTCAAGAAGCTTCACACCAGGGCAAAGCAGCCACTTGATTGGCACCACATCCACAAACATTCATTCCCTCCACCACCGATGCACAGTAGCAGCAGTGTGTACTATCTACAAGATGCACTGCAGAAACTCACCAAGGCTCCTTAAGCAGCAACTTCTAAACCCTTGACCTTTACCATCTAGAAGGCCAAAGGAAGCAGACACATGGGAACACCACCACCTGGAAGCTCCCCTCCAAGTCACACATCATCCTGACTTGGAAACATATCGCCGTTCCTTCACTGTCGCTGGGTCAAAATCCTGGAACTCCCTTCCTAACAGCACTGTGGGTGTACCTACACCACATGGACTGCAGTGGTTCAAGAAGGCAGCTCACCACCACCTTCTCAAAGGCAAATAGGGATGGGCAATAAATGCTGGCCCAGCCAGCGAATCCCACATCCTGTGAAAGAATTTAAGAAAATGAATATTATCAATGCAAGCTGTCATTGTAAATGTCGTGAGTCACCTCAGTGTCACAAACTGCATTGAAAGGAACTGATATGGTTTGCACTTTATAGAATGTTAAATTTCAACTGTGTGTAATGTACATTTACAATTTTATATATCAAATATATTTTTGGGAAAAAACCCATGCTTTAAACCGAAATGACAGTTTCTCTTTCTCATTCCCCCTCAGAAAGCAGGAACTGAGGCCAGTGATGCAGAAGCAGCAACGGAACTATCCGATGATAAAGGTAATCATGCTTCCTGTCACCAAGCGGGTGAGAATGGTGATGGGAATTGCTGCAAACCCAATGATACTGAACAACAACAACTTACACTTCATCTATATTCACTTGAACACCTTGGACAGGTGTAAAATCATCACCAAAACTACTCTCTCCCAAGACAAACATCTAACCCTGGAGTGTCTGTGCAAGTATAAGACTAGTCATGGTGTAATACTATAGAATGATTGCACAGGAGGCCCTTCAGCCCATTGTACCTGTGCTTGACTCTTTTCTAGAGCTATCCAAACCTAATCCCACTGCCCTGCGTCTCTTCTCTTCAGCTCAATGAATATCCACCATTCCCATGAAGAGTCCAATGGATTGTATCTCAATAATTGGCCAGTGCAAAGCATTCCGATCTCAAGGCAAACCAGACCCTCTGGAAAGACATGTCTGCTCCCTGTCTGTTTATCTCTTTGTGATCATTAACTTCACCATCTCATGTGACTGACTCCCCAACAGAGGAAATCATCTTTGTTTATTCACTTTCATCATTTAAAATCCTGAATAAATCTCCATTGAAATCAGTTTATAAAACATAAACCAGATTGTAAGCTCTGACTGTAAATTGAATATTACCTCCCCTTTTAGTTTAAATTATAAAGCAATTTTATTAAACAGTGGATACTTATATTCAATCATGTATCTAGATGGTTACATTAGAAGTTTAACTATCTATCCACCAGAACAGGAATAGGCCATCAAGTCCCTCCAACTTGTTCCTCACTCCATCGGTTTATACCTGATTCATGTTGGAGGTCATGTTGGAATTGTGGTGAGGCCACAGCTGGAGTACTGTGTGCAGTTCTGGTCACCACATTATAGGAAGGATGTGATTTCACTGGAGGGGGTGCAGAGGAGATTCACCAGGATGTTGCCTGGGATGAAACATTTAAGTTATGAAGAGAGGTTGGATAGACTTGGGTTGTTTTCGTTGGAGCAGAGAAGACAGGGGCGACCTGATGGAGGTGTACAAGATTATGAGGGGCATGGACATGATGGATAGGGAGCAGCTGTTCCCCTTAGTTGAAGGGTCAGTCACGAGGGGATATAAGTTCAAGGTGAGGGGCAGGAGGTTTAGGGGGGATGTGAGGAAAAACGTTTTTACCCAGAGGGTGGTGACAGTCTGGAATGTGCTGCCTGAGAGGGTGGTGGAGGCAGGTTGCCTCACATCCTTTAAAAAGTACCTCGATGAGCACTTGGCATGACATAACATTCAAGGCTATGGGCCAAATGCTGGTAAATGGGATTAGGTAGGTAGGTCAGGTGTTTCTCACCTGAAGGATCTCTTCTGCATTGTGATTCTGAGTGTACCACACATCCAGTTAACAAAAATTGATCAATCTCCGATTTAAAATTAACATTTGATAAAGTATCACTTATTGTTCCAAAATTCTAAAACCTTTCTGTGAAGAGGTGTTTCCAAATTTCAAAGAAAGGTTTGGCTCTAATTTTTAGACTCTGTCTCCATGAATGCCCAAGCAGCAGGATTATTATTCCTCAATCTCCCTGACTGTTTTGATCAATTCACCTCTTAACCTCTGAAATTCCAGGGAATACAACTCAGTTGGTGAAATCGCGCCTTGTAGCTTAACCCTTGGAGTTTGTTGTTATTTATTCATTTATGGGATGTGGGCTTCGCTGGCTGGGCCAGCATTTATTGCCCAGCCCTAGTTGCCCTTGAGAAGGTGGTGGTGAGCTGCCTTCTTGAACCACTGCCGTCCATGTGATGTAGGTACACCCACAGTGCTGTTAGGAAGGGAGTTCCAGGATTTTGACCCAGCAAGTGAAGGAACGGCGATATATTTCCAAGTCAGGATGATGAATGGCTTGGAGGGGAACTTACAGGTGGTGATGTACCCATGTGCCTGATGCTCTTGCCCTTCTAGGTGGTAGAAGGGCAAGTTTGGAAGGTGCTGTCGAAGGAGCCTTGGTAAGTCCCTGCAGTGCATCTTGTAGATGGTACACACTGCTGCTACTGTACATCGGTGGTGGGGGGAGTGAATATTTGTGGATGTGGTGCCAATGAAGCGGGCTGCTTTGTCCTGGATGATATCAAGCTTCTTAAGTGTTGATGCAGCTGCGCTCATCCAGGCAAGTGGAGAGTATTCCATCTTGTAGATGGTGGACAGGCTTTGGGGAGTCAGGAGTTGAGTCTCATCACATGATTCCTAGCCTCTGAACTGCTTTTGTAAGAGGTTGTTCCTGGGGGATTCAGTGATGGTAATGCCATTGAATGTCAAGGGGTGATGGTTAAATTCTCTCTTGTTGGAGATGGTCATTGCCTGGCACTTGTGTGGTGCAAACCTTACTTGCCGCTTGTCAGCCCAAGCCTGGATGTTGTCCAGGTCTTGCTGCATTTGGACATGGACTGCTTCAGTGTCTGAGGAGTCACGAATGGTGCTGAACATTGTACAATCATCAGCGAACATCCCCACTTCTGACCTTATGATGGAAGGAAGGTCATTGATGAAGCAGCTGAAGATGGTTGGGCCGAGGACACTAACTCTGAGGAACTCCTGCAGTGATGTCCTGGAGCTGAGATGACTGACCTCCAACAACCACAACCATCTTCATTTGTGCTAGGTTTGACTCCAACCAGCAGAGAGTTTTCCTCCTGATTCCCATTGACTCCAGTTTTGCTACGGCTCCTTGATGCCACATTCAGTCAAATGCTGCCTTGATGTCACTCAAGTCACTCTCACCTCACCTCGGGAGTTCAACTCTTTTTCCATGCTTGAACCAAGGCTGTAATGAGGCCAGGAGCTGAGTGGTCCTGGCGGAACCCAAACTAGACGTCAGTAAGCAGGTTATTGCTGAGTTAAGTGCTGCTTCATTGCACTGTTGATGGCCCTTTCCATCACTTTACTGATGATCGAGAGTAGACTGCTGGGGCGATAATTGGCTGGGTTGGATTTGCTCAGCTTCTTGTGTACAGGACATACCTGGGCAATTTTCCACATAGCCAGGTAGATGCCAGTGTTGTAGCTGTACTGGAACAGCTTGGCTAGGGGCGCAGCAAGTTCTGCAGCACAGGTCATCACTACTCTTGCGGGAATATTGTCAGGGCCTATAGCCTTTGCAGTATCCAGTGCCTTCAGCTGTTTCATGATATCACGTGGAGTGAATTGAATTGGCTGAAGACTGACGTCTGTGATGCTGGGGACCTCCAGAGGAGGCCAAGATGGATCATCCATTCGGCACTTCTGGCTGAAGATTGTTGCAAATGCTTCTGAAGTGTCTTTTGCACTGATGTTCCGGGCTCCCGCATCATTGAGGATGGGGATATTTGTGGAGCCTCCTCCTCCAGTGAGATGTTTAATTGTCCACCACCATTCTTGACTGGAAGTGGCCTGACTGCAGATCTTAGATCTGATCCATTGGTTGTAGAATTGCTTAGCTCTGTCTGTCACTAGCTGCTTCCGCTGTTTGTCATACAAGTAGTCCTGTGTTGTAGCTTTACCAGGTTGACACCTAATTTTTAGGTGTGCTTGGTGCTGCTCCTGGCATGCCCTCCTGCACCCTTCATTGAACCAGGGTTGATCCCTTGGCTTGATGGTAATGGTAGAGTGGGGAATATGCCAGGCCATGAGGTTACAGATTGTGGTTGCATACAATTCATCTGCTGCTGATGGCCCATAGCACCTCATGGATGCCCAGTTTTGAGTTTCTAGATCTGTTTGAAATCTATCCCATTCATCAGGGTGATAGCACCACACAACACGATGGAGGGTATCCTCAGTGTGAAGATGGGACTTCATCTCCACAAGAACTGTGCGGTGGTCACTCCTACTGATACTGTCTTGGACAGATGCATCTGCGGCAGGCAGGTTGGTGAGGATGAGGTCAAGTATGCTTTTCCCTCTTGTTGATTCCCTCATCACCTGCTGCAGACCCAGTCTAGCAGCTATGTCCTTTAGGGCTTGGACAGCTCAGTCAGTAGTGGTGCTACCGAATCACTCTTGGTGATGGACATTGAAGTCCCCCAACCAGAGAACATTCTGCATCCTTGCCACCCTCAGTGCTTCCTCCAAGTGATGTTCAACATGGAGGAGCACTGATTCAACAGCTGAGGTGGGGGGTGCAGTACGTGGTAATTAACAGGAGGTGTGCTTGTCCATGTTTGACCCTGATACCACAACACTTCGGTGGTCTGGAATCATTAAGGACTGCCAGGGCAACTCCCTCCCGATTGTATACCACGGTGTCAGCAGTCCTTCTGGGTCTGTCCTGCTGGTGGGGCAGGACACATACACTAGCCTGTGAGATAGCTCTCCCAATTTTGGCACAAACGCCCAGATGTTAGTAAGGAAGACTTGACAGGGTTGACAGGGCTGAGTGTGCAAATGTTGTTTCCGGTGCCTAGGTCAATGGAGCTAGTTCATCAAATTCTTAATCTTTTCCTGCTTTTCTGTAAAAGTTTAATACATCTGAGGTCATTCTGGTAAAACTTTACTGCACTCCTCCAAGGCCAATTTATCCTTCCTAAGATGTGGCCTACCCAGGGCTTCATAACGTTGAAGCATGTCCTCTACCCACTTGTCCTTGAGTTAGAAAAGCCAGCATTCCATTAGTCTGTTGCATTATTTTCTGTATGTGCTCATGACATTTTTATGAACTGTATACCTGGATCCCAAAGTCTCCACTGTTTGCAGCTTTTCACTTTTTTGTAAGTACCCTGTTCTATCCTTTTAGATCCAAAATTAATGACCTCATATTTGTCTACATTGAGATCAATTTTCCATAGCTTTGCCCAATCACTTTATCTATTAATATCTCTTTGAAATGTATGGTTCCCCCTATAATGATTACAATGCCACCAGAGATAAATTTGGATATGTTGCTTTCTATCCCATGATTTCAGTCACAACTGAGGCCCAAACATAGGTCCTTCTGGGACAATAAGAGTCACATCCTGTCAATTCGCATATCTGTCCATTATCCCTTCTCTGTAACAAAAACAAAAATAGCTGGAAAAACTCAGCAGGTCTGACAGCATCTGCGGAGAGGAATACAGTTAAGGTTTCGAGTCCGTATGATTCTTCATCAGAAATGACTATCAAAAGTCTTCTGGAATCCATATAAATAAAACAACATAGTTCAAAGACAGGACCATGTGACCCATTGAGCATGCACTGGCTAGTTTGAAGATCAAACCAGCTAGTCCCACTCCTCTGCTTTTTCTCTAATTTCTCTTCAATTTTTTTCCTCCTTCCCTTTCAAAGGTTATATTGAATCTGGATCCATCACCCTGGCAGACAGTACATTCCAGACATTAACCAATAGTTCCATGAAAAGATCGTTTCTCATTGTCACCTCTGGTTAAATAACATCCATAGATATTAATCCCCAGTCCACTGCTTTAGTCACCTCTTCAAAAATATTGAATCATGTTCGCCAGACAAATCCTACCCTTTATAAATCCATGTTGGTTCTCTGATCAGCAGAAAATTTTCAGAGTCTTCAGTCACCCTATCCATAATTATAAACTCTCCAATTTCCTAACAGATTTTAGGCTGACCAATGTTCCCTGGTTTTCCCTGACATGAGCAAATTTCCAATCGAAAGGAAAGACTCGTGAATTGAGAGAACTTTGAAAGATTATAGCTAGGGCATCAACGTCGATCTCACAGACTTCCTTAAACCCTGGGATGGAAAATTTATCACTCTTTTATTGCCATTCCTGTCATTTTGTTTTATTAATTTTGTGAGTCCTTATCCCTGATTCATTATTCATTTTATTGGGATGTTTGGCATGTCATCGATATTATTCTACATGTCCACCATTTCCTTATTTCCATTGTCAATTCCTAACCAATTCCTAACATTATTGGTTTTCCAGGGCCTACATCACTTCTAACTACCCTCTTTTTCTGAATATAATTGCGAAAGAGTATTGTGTTGATTTTGTTATCCAGCAATCACACTCTCTCAGTCATACAGTAAGGAGTGGGGTGGGGGGGGTAGAAAAAAGGGAGTTTTTACAGCTATGGATAATAAAATTAAAAGAACCACAGAATGAATAATTAGTTCCCGTAGCTTCCAGAGTCCAGATTGTCAAAGAGGGAGTTTCCTTGACCAAGGAGAAGTTCAAATGAGTCCTTAGTTGGAGACAGCAATGTGAAAGTCCTTTTGCAGTGAATGATAATGGTGCACAAGAGGATTCCTGTGTTTAGACTGCTTGGCAGGCTTTGATCGGCAACAGGCTTCAAAGAAATGAGATGCAGTGCCCAGCTGCTTGGTCAGCTGGGAGTCCTGCTGTAGGTCTGTTTGATTGGTTGGTAATTCAGCAGACTCAGTTCTCAAAGCAATATAGAGATTCCAAAATGATCACTTGAGTCATGTGACCTTCTTTCTCAAACACCCCTTTGAAATAATTATGATCTGGTGTTTGGGTTTGCTTTCAGGACTGATCATGTCCCAGCCATTAGCTTTTGAAAGAGTTAGCATCCATATTGAAGTAGCACCACAGCAAGAATAAGGAGTTTCAATCCCTGGGAGTCCCCTGGTTTTGTGATTATAATGGCCTTACAATTCCACAATAATGAGGAGGATTCTTTTGTTCTTGTAATTCCTGTTGGAAGCTTCCAGAACAAGGGGTCAATCTTGTGGCCATGTGACTTAGAGCAGCCATCTTTTTAGGTTGAGCAGAAAGTCCATTTTAAAATAGCAAAAAACAAGAATCAAGTTAATAAAAGAATAAAATACAGTTTGGATTTCCTTCATGTCTTATTCACATAACGTTTTTGTAATTCCCCGATCATCAGATTTTGTGCTTGATTTTGCATTTTTGCAGGCTTTTCATTTTAATTTTATGTTGTCCTTTACCTCTTATGTCATCCAAGATTATTTTTGGCAAGTAGGCCTCTTGACCCGAGGGGTATTACTGGATTGTGCTTCATGTTATTTTCCTTTCAACATCTCCTTGAGAAGCAAAATAATGAAGTGCCTGATGTAAAGTGCTCATTAAGAATAACACTTTAAATATAATGCTCCGCTTATCCTCTTCCTGAATTGTGGAATCTATTGGCCTCTGTGTAGAGAGTACATTTACTTTCACTCAGCCTGGTCAAAGGGCTGTTCTCAGCTCAATCCTTTTTGTACATCTGCACTGCTGCTAAAACTGGTTAGAGATTACAATGCCAGATTTCCAGTCCAAAGGACAAAACAGTGTCATATTCATAATTGAAGTTTCAAATCTGTTTCTGTATAAATAACCCAAAATTTGATATTTAGTACATTTCCTACAGTTGAACAGAGACTGTAAAAATGATGCCCAATGCTCAATGTATTAAACCACAGACTGCCCAATTCACAGATTGTAATAAACTACAGACTATCCAATCTACAGACTGTAATAAAGCACAGACTGCCCAATTCACAGACTATAATAAACTACAAACTATACAATCCACAGACTATAATAAACCACGGACTGTCCAGTCCACAGACTGCCCAATTCACGGACTGTAATAAACTATGGACTATCCAATCCACAGACTGTAATAAACCACGGACTGCCCAATCCATAGACTGTCCAATCTACAGACTGGCCAATTCACAGACTGTAATAAACTACAGACTACCCAATCCACAGATGGTAATAAGCCACAGACTGTCCAATCCACAGACTGTCCAATCCACAGATTGTCCAATCCACAGACTGTCCAATCCGCAGACTGTCATAAACCACAGACTGTCCAATGCGCAGACTGTAATAAACCACAGACTGTCCAATGCGCAGGCTGTCCAATCCGCAGGCTGTCCAGTCCACAGGCTGTCCAGTCCGCAGGCTGTAATAAACCACAGACTGTCCACTCCGCAGACTGTCCAATCCACAGACTGCAAGTAAACACAGGCTGTCAAATACAGAAGGTCCATTTCGCAGATTGTCCATATCACAGGCTGTCCAAACCACAGACTTTCCAATCAACAGACTGTTCAATCCACAGTCCATAATAAACCACAGAAAGTCCAATCAACAGACTGTTCAATCCACAGTCCATAATAAACCACAGAAAGTCCAATCAACAGACTGTTCAATCCACAGTCCATAATAAACCACAGAAAGTCCAATCCACGGATTGTAATAATCCACAGTTTCTAATCCACAGAGTGCCCAAATTATACACTGTCCAATGAACACACTGATCAATCTGCAGGCTGTAATAACCCACAGACTGTCCAATCCACTGACTGTCAAATCCACAGTCTACCAATCTTCAGAGTGTCCTATCCACAGTCTGTCCAATTCTCAGAGTGTAATAAACCACAGGCTGTCCAATCCACACACTGTCCAGCCCACAGAATGTAATAAACCACAGACTGTCAAATTCACACGCTGTCCAATCTACAGGCAGTAAAAAACCACAGGCTGTCCAATCCACTGACTGTCCAATCCACAGACCATCCAATCTGCAGAATGTCCAATCTACTGAGTGTAATAAATCACAGACTGTGCAATCCGAAGACAGTGCAATCAACAGACTGTCTAATCGACAGACTGTAATAAACTATAGACTGTCTAATCCACTGACTGTCCAATCCAGAGGTTATCCAATCTACAGAGTGCCCAATCCACAGACTGTCCAAACTACAGACTGTAATAAACCTCAGAGTGTACAATCAACATACTGTCCAATACACAGACAATCTACAGAGTGTCCAACCCACAGGCTGTCCAATCCAAAGAATGTCCAATCTACACAGTGAAAGAACCATAGACTGTCCAATCCACAGAATGTAATAAACCACAGACTGTCAAATTCACACGCTGTCCAATCTACAGGCACTAAAAAACCACAGGCTGTCCAATCCACAGGCTGTCCAATCCACAGACTGTCCAATCCACAGACTGTCCAATCCACAGACTGTCCAATCCACAGACTGTCCAATCCACAGACTGTCCAATCCACAGACTGTAATAAACCACAGACTGTCCAATGCGCAGACTGTCCAATCCACAGACTGTCCAATCCACAGACCATCCAATCAGCAGAGTGTCCAGTCCACAGGCTGTCTAATCTACAGAGTGTCCAATCCACAGGCTGTCCAATCCAAAGAATGTCTAATCGACACAGTGAAAGAACCATAGACTGTCCAATCCACAGACTGCCCAATGTAAAGACATCCCAATTCACAAGCTGTAATACGCAACAGATTGTCTAATCCACAGGCTTTAATAAACCACAGACTGTCCACTCCGCAGACTGTCCAATCCACAGACTGTAAGAAACCACATGCTGTCAAATACAGAATGTCCATTTCGCAGGCTGTCCATATCACAGGCTGTCCAAACCACAGACTTTCCAATCAACAGACTGTTCAATCCACAGTCCATAATAAACCACAGAAAGTCCAATCCACAGATTGTAATAATCCACAGTGTCTAATCCACAGAGTGCCCAAATTATACACCGTCCAATGAACACACTGTCCAATCTACAGGCTGTAATAACCCACAGACTGTCCAATCCACTGACTGTCAAATCCACAGTCTACCAATCCTCAGAGTGTCCTATCCACAGTCTGTCCAATTCACAGACAGTAATAAACCACAGGCTGTCCAATCCACACACTGTCCAGCCCACAGAATGTAATAAACCACAGGCTGTCCAATCCACACACTGTCCAGCCCACAGAATGTAATAAACCACAGACTGTCAAATTCACACGCTGTCCAATCTACAGGCAGTAAAAAACCACAGGCTGTCTGATCCACTGACTGTCCAATCCACAGACCATCCAATCCGCAGAGTGTCCAATCTGCAGACTGTCCAATCCGTAGAATGTCCAATCTACTGAGTGTAATAAATCACAGACTGTGCAATCCAGAGACAGTACAATACACAGACTGTCCAATCAACAGACTGTAATAAACCATAGACTGCCTAATCCACTGACTGTCCAATCCAGAGGCTATCCAATCTACAGAGCGTCCAATCCACAGACTGTCCAAACTACAGACTGTAATAAACCTCAGAGTGTACAATCAACAGACTGACCAATCCACAGGCTGTGCAATCCAAAGAATGTCCTATCTACACAGTGAAAGGACCATAGACTGTCCAATCCACAGACTGTCAAATGCACAGACTGTCCAATTCACAACTGCTCACACCACAGGCTGTGCAATCCACAGACTGTCCAATGTACAGACTTCCCAATTCACAAGCTGTAATAAACAACAGACTGTCCAATCCACAGACGGTAAGAAACCACAGGCTGTCAAATAGAGAATGTCCATTTCGCAGGCTGTCCATATCACAGGATGTCCAAACCACAGACTTTCCAATCAACAGACTGTTCAATCCACAGTCCATAATAAACCACAGAATGTCCAATCTACAGGCTGTAATAAACCACAGACTGTCCAATCCACTGACTGTCAAATCCACAGTTTACCAATCCTCAGAGTGTCCTATCCACAGTCTGTCCAATTCACAGTCTGTAATAAGCCACAGGCTGTCCAATCCACACACTATCCAGTCCACAGAATGTAATAAACAACAGACTGTCAACTTCACACACTGTCAAGCCCACAGAATGTAATAAACCACAGACTGTCAACTTCACACACTGTCCAATCTACAGACAGTAAAAAACCACAAGCTGTCCAATCCACTGACTGTCCAATCCACAGACCATCCAATCGACAGAGTGTCCAATCTACAGACTGTCCAAACCACAGACTATGATAAACCTCAGAGTGTACAAACAGATTGTCCAATCAACACACTGTCTAACCCACAGGCTGTCCAATCCACAGACTGTAATAAAGCACAGTATCCAATCTGCAGACTGTCCAATCCGCAGACTGTGCAATCCGCAGAGAGTCCAATGCTCAGAGAGGCCAATCCGCAGAGTGTCCAATCCGCAGAATGTGCAATCCGCAGACAGTCCAACCCGCAGAGTGTCCAATCCGCAGACAGTCCAATCCTCAGAGAGTCCAATCCGCAGGCTGTCCAATCCGCAGCGTTCAATCCGCAGTGTTTCCAATCCGCAGTGTTTCCAATCCGCAGTGTCCAATCCACAGAGAGTCCAATCCGCAGTGTTTCCAATACGCAGACTGTCCAATCCGCAGTGTTTCCAATCCGCAGAGTGTCCAATCCGCAGAGTGTTCAATCCGCAGTGTTTCCAATCCGCAGAGTGTTCAATCCGCAGAGTGTTCAATCCGCAGTGTTTCCAATCCGCAGAGTGTCCAATCCGCAGAGTGTTCAATCCGCAGTGTTTCCAATCCGCAGAGTGTTCAATCCGCAGTGTTTCCAATCCGCAGACTGTCCAATCCGCAGTGTTTCCAATCCGCAGAGTGTCCAATCCGCAGAGTGTTCAATCCGCAGTGTTTCCAATCCGCAGAGTGTTCAATCCGCAGTGTTTCCAATCCGCAGAGTGTTCAATCCGCAGTGTTTCCAATCCACAGTGTTTCCAATCCGCAGAGTGTCCAATCCGCAGTGTCCAATCCACAGTGTCCAATCCGCAGTGTCCAATCCGCAGTGTCTCCAATCCGCAGTGTTTCCAATCCGCAGTGTTCAATCCGCAGTGTTTCCAATCCGCAGTGTTTCCAATTCGCAGAGTGTCCAATCCGCAGAGTGTCCAATCCGCAGTGTTTCCAGTCCGCAGAGTGTCCAATCCGCAGTGTTTCCAATCTGCAGTGTTTCCAATCCGCAGTGTTTCCAATCCACAGCGTTTCCAATCCGCAGTGTGTCCAATCCGCATGGTGTCCAATCCGCAGTGTTTCCAATCCACAGTGTTTCCAATCCGCAGTGTTTCCAATCCGCAGACTGTCCAATCTGCAGTGTTCAATCCGCAGAGTGTCCAATCCGCAGTGTTTCCAATCCGCAGTTTTTCCAATCCGCAGTTTTTCCAATCCGCAGTGTTTCCAATCCGCAGTGTTTCCAATCCGCAGTTTTCAATCCGCAGAGTGTCCAATCCGCAGTGTTTCCAATCCGCAGCGTTCAATCCGCAGTGTTTCCAATCCGCAGAGTGTCCAATCCGCAGAGTGTCCAATCCGCAGTGTTTCCAATCCGCAGAGTGGCCAATCCGCATTGTTTCCAATCCGCAGTGTTTCCAATCCGCAGTGTTTCCAATCCGCAGTGTTTCCAATCCGCAGTGTTTCCAATCCGCAGACTGTCCAATCCGCAGTGTTCAATCCGCAGACTGCCCAATCCGCAGTGTTCAATCTGCAGGCTGTCCAATCCGCACTGTTTCCAATCCGCAGTGTTTCCAATCTGCAGTTTTCAATCCGCAGAGTGTCCAATCCGCAGTGTTTCCAATCCTCAGAGAGTCCAATCCGCAGTGTTAAATCCGCAGTGTCCAATCCGCAGAGTGTCCAATCCGCAGAGTGTCCAATCCGCAGAGTGTCCAATCCGCAGAGTGTCCAATCCGCAGAGTGTCCAATCCGCAGAGTGTCCAATCCGCAGAGTGTCCAATCTGCAGAGTGTCCAATCTACAGAGGGTCCAATGCACAGACAGTAATAATCAAGACTATAATAAATAAACCACAGACTGTCCAATCTACAGATTGTCCAATCCACAGTCTGCAAGAAACCACAGAGTCCCCAATCTACAGGCTGCCCGAAGCACAGGCTACCCAATCTACAAAGTGTCCAATTCACCAACTGTCCAATCCATAGACTGTCCAATCCATAGACTGTCCAATCCACAGCCTGTGCAATTCAGAGACTGGCCAAGCCCACAGACTCTCCTTCCACAGACTGTCCGAACCATATACTGTCCAATCCACAGACTGTCCATCCACAGACTGTCCAAATCACAGACTGTTAAAAACACCGGCTGTCCAATCCACAGGCTGTCCAATTCACAGACTGTCCAAACACACAGAATGTCCAATCCGCCTACTGTCCAATTCACAGACTGGCCAAACCCACAGATTGTCCAATCCACAGACTGTCCAATTCACAGACTGTCCAAACCCACAGACTGTCCACTTCACATACTGTCCAATTCACAGATTGTCCAAACCCACCGACAGTCCAATCCTCATAATGTCCAATCCACAGAATTGCCAACACAGAATGTCCATTTAACAGGCTGTCCAAACCACCGACTGGTCAATCCATAGGCTTTAATAAACCACAGACGGTCCAATCCAGAGACAGTCCAATCCATAGGTTGTCCAATGCACAGACTGTCCAATCTACAGGGTGCCCAATTCACGGACTTTAATAAAACTCATACTGTCCAATACACATGCTGTCCAATCCAGAGACTGGCCAAAGCACAGGCTGAACAATCCACAGAAAATCATTTCCATAGTTTATTTTATCCACAGACTGTCATAATACACAATTGTCCAATCCATAGGCTGTAATAAACCACAGACTGTTCAATCCACAGATTTAATGAACCACAGACTGTCCAATCGAGAGACTGTCCAATCCATGAGCTGTAATAAAGTGACGACTGTCCAATTCACACTGCATAATTCACAGAATGTCCAAACTACAGACTGGTCAATCGAAAGACTGTAATAAATCACAGACCGTCCAATCCACTGACCATCCAATCAACAGATTGTCTAATCCACAGACTGCAGTAAACTACGGGCTATCCAAATTACATTGTCTAATTCACAGGCTGTCCAAACGACAAACTTTCCAAACAAATGGCTGTGCAATCCAAAAACTGAAATAAACACCAGACTGTCCAACTCAAAGACGGCCCAATCCACAGTCTGCAATAAACTACAGACTGTCCAATTGACACTGGCTAATTCACAGAATGTCCAAACTACAGACTGTTCAATCTACAGAGTGTAATAAACCACAGACTGTCAAATCCAGAGACAGTCTAATACACAGACTGTCCAATGCACAGGCTGTCTAATCTACAGAGTGTCCAATCCACAGGCAGTAATAAACCAGAGACTGTCCAATCCGCAGGCTGAAATAAACCACAGAATGTCCAATCCACTGACTGAAATAAACCACAGAATGTCCATTTCACAGACTGTCCAATCCACAGACTGCATTAAACTACACACTGTCCAATTCACACAGTCTAATTCACAGATTTTCCAATCCACAGGCTGTCCAATCCATAGACTGTTCAAACCATAGACTGTCCAATTCACATACTGTCCAATCTACAGGCTGTAATAAACCACAGACTTTCCAAATCCACTGACTGTCCAATCCACAGACTATACTAATCCACAGGCTATCAAATCTACAGAGTGTCCAATTCACAGACTGTAATAACCAACAGACTGTAATAAACCACAGACTATCCAATCTACAGATTGTCCAATCCACAGTCTGCAAGAAATCACAGATTCTCCAATCTACAGGCTGTCCAAAGCACAGGCTATCCAATCTAAAAAGTGTCCAATTCACCGACTGTCCAATCCATAGACTGTCCAATCTACAGACTGTCCAAAGCACAGATTTGTATAAGCTAAAGACTGTCAAAGCCACAGACTGTCCAATCCGCAGGCTGTAATAAACCACAGACTGTCCAATTGAAAGACTGTCCAATCCACAGGCTGTAATAAAACAGAATGTCCAATTCGCAGACTGTTCAAAGCACTGACTGTCCAATTCACAAACTGCAATAATCCACAGACTGTCCAATCCTCATGCTGTCTAATCCACAGAATTGCCAACACAGAATGTTCATTTCACAGGCTGTCCAAACCACAGACTGGTCAATCCATAGGCTTTAATAAACCACAGATTGTCCAATCCAGAGACAGTCTAATCCATAGGTTGTTCAATACACAGACTGTCCAATCTACAGGGTGCCCAATTCACGGATTTTAATAAAACTCATACTGTCCAATCCACATGCTGTCCAATCCAGAGACTGGCCAAAGCACAGGCTGAACAATCCACAGAATATCCTATCCACACGTTATTCAATCCACAGACTGTCATAATACACAATTGTCCAATCCATAAGCTGTAATAAACCACAGAGTGTCCAATCCACAGATTTAATGAATCACAGACTGTCCAATCGAGAGACTGTCCAATCCATAAGCTGTAATAAAGTGAAGACTGTCCAATTCACACTGCATAATTCACAGAATGTCCAAACTATGAACAGGTCAATCGAAAGACTGTAATAAATCACAGACCGTCCAATCCACTGACCTTCCAATCAGCAGATTGTCCAATCCACAGACTGCAGTAAACTACAGGCTATCCAATTTACATTGACTAATTCACAGGCTGTCCAATCCACAGACTTTCCAATGAACTGACTCTTCAATCCATGGACTGAAATAAACCACAGACTGTCCAACTCACAGACAGTCCAATCCACAGACTGCAATAAACTACGGACTGTCCAATTCACACTGTCTAATTCACAGAATGTCCAAACTACAGACTGTTCAATCTACAGGCTGTAATAAACTACAGACTGTCAAATCCAGAGACAGTCTAATACACAGACTGTCCAATGCACAGGCTGTCTTATCTACAGAGTGTCCAATCCATAGGCAGTAATAAACCAGAGACTGTCAAATTCATAGATGGAAGTAAACCACAGAATGTCCAATCCACAGACTGTCCAATCCACCGACTGAAATAAACCACAGACTGTTCAATTCACAGACTGTCCAATCCAGAGTCTGCAATAAACTACACACTGTCCAATTCACACCATGTAATTTTCAGAATTCCCAATCCACAGGCTGTCCAATCCACAGACTGTTCAAACCATAGGCTGTCCAATTCACACACTGTCCAATCTACAGGATGTAATAAACCACAGACTGTCCAAATTCACTGACTATCCAATCCACAGTCTGTCCAATCTGCAGACTGTAATAAACCACAGACTGTCCAACCCACAGACCGTCCAATCAACAAACAGTCCAATGCATAAATTGTCCAATCCACAGAGTGTCCAATCCACAGAGTGTCCAATCCACAGAGTGTCCAATCCACAGGCTGTCCAATCAATAGGCTTTAATGAACCACAGACTTTCCATCGACAGACTGTCCAAACCCACAAACTGTCAAATCTTCATACTGTCCAATCAACAGACTGTCCAATTCAGGGACTCTCCAAACCACAGACTGTCCAATGCACAGACTGTCCAATTCAGAGAATGTCCAATCCACAGACTGTCCATCCACAGACTGTCCATTGCACAGACTGTCCAATTCAGAGAATGTCCAAACCCACAGACTGTCCATCCACAGACTGTCCAAACCACAGACTGTCCAAACCACAGTGTGTCCAATTCACAGACTGTCCAATTCACAGACAATGCAGTCCTCTGTCTGTACAATCCACTGGCTATCCAATCCACAGACTGTCCAATCTACAGAGTGTCCAATTCACAGACTGTCCAATCTATAGACGGTAATAAAACAAAGACTGTCCGATCGACACTCTGTCCAAATCAGAGACTATGAATCTACAGAGAGTCCAATCCGCAGACTGTGCAATCTACAGACTGTAATGAACCGCAAACTGTCAAATCCAGAGACATTCTAAGAGACAGTCTGTACAATGCACAGGCTGTCTAATCTACAGTGTCCAATCCACAGGCTGTAATAAACCAGAGACTGTCCAATCCACAGACTGAAATGAACCACAGACTGTCCAATTCACAGACTGTCCAACTCACAGCTGTTCCAATTCAAAGTCAGACCAAACCACAGATTCTAAAAAGCACAGACTGTCCAATCCAAAGACAGTCCAATTTACAGGATGTCCAATCCACATACTGTCCAACTCACAGACTGTCCAAACCACAGACTGTCCAATCCACAGATTTAATGAACCACAGACTGCCCAATCGAAAGACTTTCCAATCCATAAGCTGTAATAAAGTGCAGACTGTCCAATTCACAGTGCCTAATTCACAGAATGACAAAACTACAGACTGATCAATCGAAAGACTGTAATAAATCACAGACCGTCCAATCCACTGACCATACAATCAACAGATTATCCAATCCACAGACTGCAGTAAACTACAGGCTGTCCAATTTACATTGTGTAATTCACAGGCTGTCCAACCCACAGACTTTCCAATGAACTGACTCTTCAATCCATGGACTGAAATAAACCACAGTCTGTCCAACTCACAGACAGTCCAATCTACAGAACAAAGACTGTCAAATCCAGAGACAGTCTAATACACAGACTGTCCAATGCACAGGTTGTCTTATCTACAGAGTGCCCAATCCACAGGCAGTAATAAACGAGAGACTGTCCAATCCGTAGATGGAAATAAACCACAGAATGTCCAATCCACAGAATGTCCAATCCACAGACTGAAATAAACCACAGACTGTCCAATTCACAGACTGTCCAATCCACAGTCTGCAATAAACTACACACTGTCCAATTCACACCATCTAATTCTCAGAATTTCCAATCCACAGGCTGTCCAATCCACAGACTGTTCAAACCATAGGCTGTCCAATTCACACACTGTCCAATCTACAGGCTGTAATAAACCACAGATGGTCCAAATCCACTGACTGTCCAATCCACAGTCTGTCCAATCTGCAGACTGTAATAAACCGCAGACTGTCCAACCCACAGACCGTCCAATCAACAAACAGTCCAATGCATAAACTGTCCAATCCACTGAGTGCCCAATCCACAGAGAGTCCAATCTGCAGACTGTCCAATCTACAGGCTGTAATAAACCACAGATTGTCCAATCCAGAGACATGTCCAATCCACAGGCTGTCCAATCCATAGGCTATAATGAACCACAGACTTTCCATCGACAGACTGTCCAAACCCACAAACTGTCAAATCCTCATACTGTCCAATCAACAGACTGTCCAATTCAGAGACTCTCCAAACCATAGACTGTCCAATGCACAGACTGTCCAATTCAGAGACTCTCCAAACCACAGACTGTCCAATGCACAGACTGCCCAATTCAGAGTCTGTCCAATCCACAGACTGTCCATCCACAGACTGTCCATTGCACAGACTGTCCAATTCAGAGAATGTCCAAACCCACAGACTGTCTCTCTATCCCACACACACTATCCACACACTCTATCCCACGCCCTCTACCCGAAGCACTCCATCCCGCACTCTCTATCCCACACACTCTATACCGCATACTCTATCCCGCACTTTCCATCCAGGACCCTCTATCCCGCACACTCTATCCCGCACTTTCAATACCGCACTCTCTATCCCACACTCTCTAACCCGGATGCTCTATCCCACGCTTTCTATCCAGCACACTGTATCCCGCAGTTTCTATCCCGCATACTCTATCCCGCATTGTCTATCTCTGACTTTCTATCCTGCACTTTCTATCCCGCACTCTCTATCCTGCACTCTCTATTCCTGACTCTCTATCCAGCACTTTCTATCCCGCACTCTCTATCCCACACTCTCTATCCCACACACTCTATACCGCACTCCCTATCCCGCATACTCAATCCCGCACAATCTATCCTGCAGTTTCTGCACCACAGTTTCTGTCCCGCATACTCTATCCCGCACTCTCTATCCCTGACTCTCTATCCAGCACTTTCTATCCCGCACACTCTATCCAGCACACTCTATCCCACACTCTCTATCCCGCACACTCTATCCCACACTTTCTATCCCACACACTCTATACCGCACTCCCTATCCCGCACACTCAATCCCGCACAATCTATCCTGCAGTTTCTGCACCACAGTTTCTGTCCCGCATACTCTATCCCGCACTCTCTAACTGGATCCCTCTATCCCGCACACTCTATCCCACAATTTCTATCCCGCATTCTCTATCCCACACTCACTAACCCGGATGCTCTATCCCACACTTTCTATCCCACACACTCTATCTTGCAATTTCTATCACGCATACTCTATCCCGCACTCTCTATCCCTGACTCTCTATCCCGCACTTTCTATCCCGCACTCTCTATCATGCACTCTCCACCCCGCACTGTCAATACTGGATGCTCTAACCCACACACTCTATCCCGCACACTCCATCCCGCAATTTCTATCCCGCACTTTCTATCCCACTAACTCTATCCTGCAATTTCTATCCCGCATACTCTATACTGCACTCTCTATCCCTGACTCTCTATCCCGCACTTTCTATCCCACACTCTCTATCCCGCATTCTCTACCCCGCACTCTCTATCCCGGGTTCTCAATCCCGCACTTTCTATTCAACACACTCTATCCCGCACTCTCTATGCACTCTCTATCCTGCACTCTCTATGCACTCTCTAAGCCGCATTCTCAACCCCGCACTCTCTTTCCCGCACTCTCTATCTGCTGCACTCTATCCCGCTCTCTCTATGCACTCTTTATCCCACACTCTCTACCCCACACTCTCAATCCTGGATGCTCTATCCCGTAGTTTCTATCCCGCTCACTCTATCCCACACTTTCTACCCCGCACTTTCTATCCCGCACTTTCTATCCCGCTCACTCTGTCCCGCACTTTCTATCCTGTACACTGTATCCCGCACTTTTTATCCAGCACTTTCTACCCTGCACTCCCTATCCTGAACTCCCTATCCCGCACACTCTATCCCGCACTCCCTATCCCACACCCTCTCTCCCCCGCTCTCTATACCACACTTTTTATGCAGCACAATCTACCCCGAACCCCGTATCCCGCACACTCTATCCTGCACTCCCTATCTGGCGCACTCTATCCCACTCTCTCTATGCACTCTTTATCCCGCACTCTCTACCCCACACTCTCAATCCTGGATGCTCTATCCCGTAGTTTCTATCCCGCTCACTTTATCCCACACTTTCTATCCCGCACTTTCTATCCCGCTCACTCTGTCCCGCACTTTCTATCCCGTACACTGTATCCCGCACTTTGTATCCAGCACTTTCTACCCTGCACATCCTATCCCGCACTCCCTATCCCGCACTCCCTATCCCGTACACTCTATCCCACACTCCTTATCCCACGCACTCTCTCCCCCGCTCTCTATTCCACACTTTTTATGCATCACATTCTACCCTGAACTCCGTATCCCGCACACTCTATCCCGCACTCGCTATCCCATGCACTCTATCCCGCGCACTCTATCCCACACAATCTATCCTGCACTTACTGTCCCGCACACTCTATAGCGAACTTTCTATCCCGCACTTTCTATCCCGCACAATCTATCCCACTCAATCTAAACCGCACTCTCCATCCCGCACTCTCCATCCCGCACTCTCCATCCCGCACTCTCCATCCCGCACTCTATCCCGCACTCTATCCGGCACTCTCCATCCCGCACTCTCTATCCCACACTTTCTATCCCACACTCTCTATGCCGCACTCTATCCCGCACTCTATCCCGCACTCTATCCCTCACTCTCCATCCTGCACTCACTATCCCACACTCTCTATCCCGCACTCTATCCCGCACTCTATCTCGCACTCTATCCCGCACTCTCTATCCCACACTCTATATCCCGCACACTCTATCCCGTGCACTCTATCCCGCACTTTCTATCCCGCACAATCTATCCCACTCAATCTAAACCGCACTCTCCATCCCGCACTCTCCATCCCGCACTCTCCATCCCGCACTCTATCCCGCACTCTATCTGGCACTCTCCATCCCGCACTCTCTATCCCACACTCTCTATCCCACACTCTCTATGCCGCACTCTATCCCGCACTCTATCCCGAACTCTCCATCCCGCACTCTCTATCCTGCACTCTCTATCCCGCACTCTCTATCCTGTGTACACAATCCCGCGCACTCTACCGCAGGCACACTATCCTGCACTTTCTATCCCACACAATCTATCCCGTACTCTCTATCCCGTATTTTCTATATCGCAATCTCTATCCCGCATTCTCTATCCCACATACTCTATCCCGCACACTCTATCAAACACTCTCTAAGCCGCACTCTCTATCCTGCACTCTTTTTCACACACTATCTATCCCACACACTCTATCCCGCACTCTCTAACCTGCACTCTCAATCCCGCACTCTATCCCGCACGCTCTACCCGGCACTCTCTATCCTGCACTCTCTATACCGCACTTTCTATCCCGCACGCTCTACCCCGCACTCTCTATCCTGCACTCTCTATACCGCACTCTCTATCCCGCACACTCTATCTCGCACTCTCTATCCCACACACTCTATACTGCACTCTCTATCTCGCACTCTCTATCCTGCACTCTCTATACCGCACTCTCTATCCCGCACAATCTATCTCGCACTCTCTATCCCACACACTCTATACTGCACTCTCTATCTCACATTCTCTATCCCGCACTCTCTATCCCACACACTCTATACTGCACTCTCTATCTCGCACTCTCTATCCCACACACTCTATACTGCACTCTCTATACCACACACTCTATACTGCACTCTCTATCCCACACACTCTAAACTGCACTCTCTATCCCACACACTCTATACTGCACTCTCTATCCCACACACTCTATACTGCACTCTCTATCCCACACACTCTATCCCGCACAATCTATTCCGCAGTTTCTATTCCGCAGTTTCTATCCCGCATAATCTATCCTGCTCTCTCTATGCACTCTCTATCCCGCACTCTCTACTCCACACTCTCAATCCTGGATGCTCTATCCCGCACTTTCTATCCTGCACACTCTATCCCGCATTTTTTATCCAGCACTTTCTACCCTGCACTCCCTATCCCGAACTCCCTATCCCACGCACTCTCTCCCCCGCTCTCTATTCCACACTTTATATGCAGCACTTTCTACCCCGAACTCCCTATCCCGCACACTCTAACCCGCGCACTCTATCCCACGCAATCTATCCTGCACTTACTGTCCCGCACACTCTATAGCGAACTTTATATAACGCACTCTCTTTCCCGCACTCTCTAACCCACGCTCTCTATCCTGCGCCCTGTATCCTGCACATTTCTAACCTGCACTCTCTATCTCACACACCATATCCCATGCTCTCTATCCCACACTTTTTCTCCAGAAAATTCTACCCCAAACTCCCTATCCCGAAATCCCTATTCTCTCACACTCTTTATCCCGCACACTCTATCCCGCACTCTCTATCCCACACACTCTATCCAACACTTTCTGTCCCACAGGCTCTATACCGCACTCTCTATCCCGCACACTCAATCCCGCACAATTTCTCCTGCAGTTTCTGTCCCACAGTTTCTATCCTGCATACACTATCCCGCACCCTCTAACTGGGTCCCTCTACCCGCACACTCTATCCCACACTTTCTATCCCGCATTCTCTATCCCACACTCTCTACCCCGCACTCTCTCTCCCGGGTTCTCTATCCCGCACTTTCTATCCCACACACTCTATCCCACACTCTCTATGCACTCTCTATCCCTCACTCTCTTCCCCGCACTCTCAATCGTGGATGCTCTATCCCGCACTTTCTATCCTACTCACTCTATCCCGCACTCTCTATCCCGCGCAATCTATCCCGCACAATCTAACATGCAGTTTCTGTCCAACAGTTTCTATCCCGACTACTCCATCCTACACTCTCAATCCAGGTCCCTCTATCCTTCACACTCTATCCCGCAATTTCTATCCCACACTCTCTATCCCACAGTCTCTAATCCGGATACTCTATCCCGCACTTTCTATCCCACACACTGTATCCCTCAATTTCTATCCCGCACAATCTATCGCCCACCTTCTATCCCGCACTCTCTACCCCGCACTTTCAATCCTGGATGCTCTATCCCGCACTTTCTATCCCACTCACTCTACCCCGCACTTTCTTTCCCGCACTTTCTATCCCGCTCACTCTATCCCGCACATTCTGTCCCGCACTTTCTATCCTGCTCACTCTATCCCGCACTTTCTATCCCGCACTTTCTATCCCGCTCACTCTATCCCGCACTTTCTATCCCGCACTTTCTATCCCGCTCACTCTATCCCGCACTTTCTATCCCGCACTTTCAATCCTGGATGCTCTATCCCGCACTTTCTATCCAACTCACTCTATCCCGCACTTTCTTTCCCGCACTTTCTATCCCGCTCACTCTATCCCGCACTTTCTATCCCGCACTTTCTATCCTGCTCACTCTATCCCGCACTTTCTATCCCTCACTTTCTATCCCGCTCACTCTATCCCGCACTTTCTATCCCGCACTTTCTATCCCGCTCACTCTATCCCGCAATTTCTATCCCGCACTTTCTATCCCGCTCACTCTCTCCCGCACTCTCTATCCCGCACTTTCTATCCCGCTCACTATATCCCGCAATTTCTATCCTGCACTTTCTATCCTGCTCACTCTCTCCCGCACTTTCTAATCCACACACTCTATCCCGCACTTCTCATCCAGCACTTTCTACCCTGCACTCCCTATCCCGAACTCCCTTTCCTGCACACTCTATCCCACACTCCTTATCCCACGCACTCTCTCCCCCGCTCTCTATACCACATTTTTTATGCAGCACTTTCTACCCTGAATTCCCTCTCCCGCACACTCTATCCTGCACTCCCTATCCCGTGCACTCTATCCCGCGCACTCTATCCCATGCAATCTATCCTGCACATATTGTCCCGCACATTCTATAGCGAACTTTCTATCCCGCACTCTCTTTCCCGCACTCTTTGTCCCGCGCACTCTATCCCACGCAATTTAACCTGCGCTCTCTATCCCGCGCCATCCATCCCGCACTTTCTAACCCGCACTCTCTATCTCACGCACTCTATCTCGCGGTCTCTATCCCACACTTTTTATCCAGCACTTTCTACCCCGAACTCCCTATCCCGAACTCCCTATTCTCTCACACTCTCTATGCCGCACGCTCCATCCTGCACTCTCTTCCAACACAGTCTAACTCGCACTCTCTATCCCGCACTCTCTATCCCACGCACTCTATCCTGCACTTTCTAACCCTCACTCTTGATTCGACGCACTCAATCCCGTGCTCTCTATCGCACACTTTTTATCCAGCACTTTCTTCCCTGAACTCCCTATCCTGAACTCCCTATCCAGCACACTCTATCCCGCACTCCCCATCCCACACACTCTATACCGCGCACTCTATCCCGCACACTCTATACCGCACTTACTATCCCGCACACTCTATACTGCACTTACTATCTCGCACATTGTATCCCGTACTTTCTATCCTGCACTCTCTCTCCCGCACTCACTATCCCGCGCACTCTATCCCACGCACTCTATCCCACGCACTCAAAGCCGCAAATTCTATCCCGCACACTCTATCCCGCACTCTCTATCCCACACACCATATCCCGCACACTCTATCCCGCACTTTCTATCCTGCACAATCAATCCCGCACTCTATCCCGCACACTCTATCCTGCACTCTCTATCCCACACTCTCCATCCCGCACTCTATCCCGCACACTCTATCCTGCACTCTCTATCCCACACACTATATCCCGCACACTCTATCCCGCACTTTCTATCCTGCACAATCAATCCCGCACTCTATCCCGCTCACTCTATCCTGCTCTCTGTATCACACACTCTCTATTATCCTGTACTCTCTATTCTCCACACTGCATCCTAGGTGTTCTATCCCGCATGCTCAAACCCGCACTCTCTATGATCCCGCACGCTCTATTCTCTCACACTCCCTATCCCACTCGCTCTACCCTGCACTCTCCATCACGCACTCTCCATCCCGCACTCTCTATCCCGCACTCTCCATCCCGCATGCTCTATCCCGCACTCTCTATCCCATGCACTCTCTATCCTGCGCGCACAATTGAGCGCACTGTACCGCATGCACACTATCCCACACTTTCTATCCCACACAATCTATCCCGCACTCTTTATCCCGTATTCTCTATACCGCAATCTCTATCCCGCATTCTCTATCCCACATATTCTATCCCGCACACTCTATCAAACATTCTCTAACCCGCACTCTCTATCCTGCACTCTTTTTCACACACTATCTATCCCACACACTCTATCCCGCACTCTCTATCCCGAACTCTATAACCTGCACTATCAATCCCGCACTCTATCCCGCACGCTCTACCCCGCACTCTCTATCCTGCACTCTCTATACCGCACACTCTATCCCGCACACTCTATCCCGCACTCTCTATCCCACACACACTATGCACACACTCTACCCCACACCCTCTACCCAATGCACTCCATCCCGCACTCTCTATCCCGCACACTCTATTTCGCACTCTCTCTCCCACACACTTTATCCCGCACAATCTATTCCACAGTTTCTATTCCGCAGTTTCTATCCCGCATACTCTATCCCGCACTCTCTATGCACTCTCTATCCTGCACACTCTATCCCACACTCTCTATGCACTCTCTATCCCGCACTCTCTTCCCCGCACTCTCAATCCTGGATGCTCTATTCCGCACTTTCTATCCCACTCACTCTATACCGCACTGTCTATCCCACACACTCTATCCCGCACAATCTATCCTGCAGTTTCTGTCCAACAGTTTCTATCCTGCCTACTCTATCCTGCACTCTCAATCCAGATCCCTCTATCCCTCATACTCTATCCCGCAATTTCTATCCCACACTCTCTATCCCACAGTCTCCAATCCGGACACTCCATCCCGCACTTTCTATCCCACACTTTCTATCCCGCACTTTCTATCCCACACACTCTATCGCCCACCTTCTGTTCCACTCTCTCTATCCCGCACTTTCTATCCCACACTTTCTATCCCGCACTTTCTATCCCACACACTCTATCGCCCACCTTCTGTTCCACTCTCTCTATCCCGCACTTTCTATCCCACACACTCTATCCCTCAATTTCTATCCCGCACTTTCTAATCCACACACTCTATCCCGCACTTTCTATGCTGCTCACTCTCTCCCGCACTTTCTAATCCACACACTCTATCCCGCACTTCTCATCCAGCACTTTCTACCCTGCACTCCCTATCCCGAACTCCCTTTCCTGCACACTCTATCCCACACTCCTTATCCCACGCACTCTCTCCCCAGCTCTCTATACCACATTTTTTATGCAGCACTTTCTACCCTGAATTCCCTCTCCCGCACACTCTATCCTGCACTCCCTATCCCGTGCACTCTATCCCGCGCACTCTATCCCATGCAATCTATCCTGCACATATTGTCCCGCACATTCTATAGCGAACTTTCTATCCCGCACTCTCTTTCCCGCACTCTTTGTCCCGCGCACTCTATCCCACGCAATTTAACCTGCGCTCTCTATCCCGCGCCATCCATCCCGCACTTTCTAACCCGCACTCTCTATCTCACGCACTCTATCTCGCGGTCTCTATCCCACACTTTTTATCCAGCACTTTCTACCCCGAACTCCCTATCCCGAACTCCCTATTCTCTCACACTCTCTATGCCGCACGCTCCATCCTGCACTCTCTTCCAACACAGTCTAACTCGCACTCTCTATCCCGCACTCTCTATCCCACGCACTCTATCCTGCACTTTCTAACCCTCACTCTTGATTCGACGCACTCAATCCCGTGCTCTCTATCGCACACTTTTTATCCAGCACTTTCTTCCCTATCCCGAACTCCCTATCCAGCACACTCTATCCCGCACTCCCCATCCCACACACTCTACACCGTGCACTCTATCCCGCACACTCTATACCGCACTTACTATCCCGCACATTGTATCCCGTACTTTCTATCCTGCACTCTCTCTCCCGCATTCACTATCCCGCGCACTCTATCCTGCGCACTCTAAGCCGCGAATTCTATCCCGCACACTCTATCCCGCACTCTCTATCCCACACACTATATCCCGCACACTCTATCCCGCACACTCTATCCCGCACTTTCTATCCTGCACTCTCAATCCCGCACTCTATCTCGCACTCTCTATCCCGCACTCTCTATCCCACACTCTCCATCCCGCACTCTATCCCGCACTCTATCCGGTACTCTCTATCCTGCTCTCTGTATCACACACTCTCTATTATCCTGTACTCTCTATCCAGCACAATCTATCCCGCACTCCCTATCCCACGCACTCTGTCCCGCGCACTCTATCCCGCACACTCTATACCGCACTTACTATCCCGCACACTGTATCCCGTACTTTCTATCTTGCACTCTCTCTCCCACACTCTCTATCCCGCACACTCTATCCCGCGCACTCTAAACCACAATTTCTATCCCGCACACTCTATCCCGCACACTCTATCCTACACACTATATCCCACACACTCTATCCCGCACTTTCTATCCCGAACTCTCTATCCCGCACAATCAATCCCGCACTCTATCCTGCACTCTCTATCCCGCACTCTCTATCCCACGGTCTCTATCCCACACTCTATCCCGCACTCTATCCGGCACTCTCTATCCCGCACTTTCTATTTCACACTCTCTATTATCCTGTACTCACAAATTACCCATGCTGCATCCAAGGCGCTCTATCCTGCATGCTCAAACCCGCACTCTCTATGGTACCGCATGCTCTATTCTCTCACACTCCCTATTCCACATGCTCTACCCTGCACTCTCTTCCAGCACACTCTATCTCACACTCTCTATCCCGCACTCTCCATCCCGCACGCTCTATCCCGCACTCTCTATCCCACACACACTATGCACACACTCTACCCCACACCCTCTACCCGATGCACTCCATCCCGCACTCTCTATCCCGCACACCCTATCTCGCACTCTCTATCCCATACACTCTAAACTGCACTCTCTATCCCGCCCACTCTATCCCGCACAATCTATCCTGCAGTTTCTATTCCGCAGTTTCTATCCCGCATACTCTATCCCACACTCTCTTTCTGGGTCCCTCTATCCCGCACACTCTATCCCGCAATTTCTATTCCGCACTCTCTATCCCACTCTCTCTTTGCACTCTTCCTGCACAATCTATCCCGCGGTTTCTATTCCGCAGTTTCTATCCCACATACTCTATCCCGCACTCTCTATCCAGGACCCTTTATGCCGCACACTCTATGTCGCACTTTCTATCATGCACTCTCTAACCCGGACGCTCTATCTCGCACTTTCTATCCCCCACGCTCTATCCTGCAGTTTCTATCCCGCATACTCTATCCCGCACTCCCTATCCCTGTCCCTCTATCCCACACACTCTATACTGCACTCTCTATTCCGCGCACTCTATCCCACACAATCTATCACTTACTGTCCCGCACACTCTCTAACAAACTTTCTATACCGCACACTCGTTCCCATACTCTCTGCTCCGCACACTCTATCCCGCGCAATCTAACCAGCGCTCTATCCCGCGCCCTCCATCCCGCATTTCTAACCTGCACTCTTTATCTCACGCACTCTATCCCGCACTCTCTATCCCACACTTTTTATCCAGCACTTTCAACCACTAACTCCCTATCCCAAACTCCCTATTCTCTCACACTCTCTATCCTGCACTCTCTATCCCACGCACTCTATCCCTTGCTCTCTATCCCGCAATTTCTAACCCGCACTCTCTATTCGACACACTCTATCCCGTGTTCTCTATCCCACACTTTTTATCCAGCACTTTCTACCCCGAACTCTCTACCCCACACTCTCTATCCCGGGTTCTCTATCCCGAACTTTCTATCCAACGCACTCTATCCCGCACTCTCCAACCCGCATTCTCTACCCCGCAATTTCTATCCCACACACTCTATCCCATATGCTCTATCCCACATTCTCTAACCCGCACTCTCTATCCTGCACTCTTTTTCACACACTATCTATCCCACACTCTCTATCCCGCACGCTTTATCCCACATTCTCTATCCCGCACTCTCTATCCCGCACTCTCTATCCCGCACTCTCTATCCCGCACTCTCTATCCCGCACTCTCTATCCCACATTCTCTATTATCCTGTACTCTCTATTCCCCATGCAGCATACCAGGCGCTTTATCCCACATGCTCAAACACGCATTCTCTATGATCCCGCACGCTCTATTATCTCACACTCTCCATCCCGCACGCTCTATCCCGCACTCTCTTCCAGCACACTCTATCCCACTCTCACTATACCGCACTCTCTATCCCGCATTCTCTATCCCGCATACTCTATCCCACACTCTCTATCCCGCACTCTCTATCCCGCACTCTCTATCCTGCATTCTCTATCCCGCATAATCTGTCCCACACTCTCTATCCCACACTCTCTATCCCACACTCTCTATCCCACAGTCTCCAATCCGGACACTCCATCCCGCACTTTCTATCCCACACTTTCTATCCCGCACTTTCTATCCCACACACTCTATCGCCCACCTTCTGTTCCACTCTCTCTATCCCGCACTTTCTATCCCACACTTTCTATCCCGCACTTTCTATCCCACACACTCTATCGCCCACCTTCTGTTCCACTCTCTCTATCCCGCACTTTCTATCCCACACACTCTATCCCTCAATTTCTATCCCGCACTTTCTAATCCACACACTCTATCCCGCACTTTCTATGCTGCTCACTCTCTCCCGCACTTTCTAATCCACACACTCTATCCCGCACTTCTCATCCAGCACTTTCTACCCTGCACTCCCTATCCCGAACTCCCTTTCCTGCACACTCTATCCCACACTCCTTATCCCACGCACTCTCTCCCCAGCTCTCTATACCACATTTTTTATGCAGCACTTTCTACCCTGAATTCCCTCTCCCGCACACTCTATCCTGCACTCCCTATCCCGTGCACTCTATCCCGCGCACTCTATCCCATGCAATCTATCCTGCACATATTGTCCCGCACATTCTATAGCGAACTTTCTATCCCGCACTCTCTTTCCCGCACTCTTTGTCCCGCGCACTCTATCCCACGCAATTTAACCTGCGCTCTCTATCCCGCGCCATCCATCCCGCACTTTCTAACCCGCACTCTCTATCTCACGCACTCTATCTCGCGGTCTCTATCCCACACTTTTTATCCAGCACTTTCTACCCCGAACTCCCTATCCCGAACTCCCTATTCTCTCACACTCTCTATGCCGCACGCTCCATCCTGCACTCTCTTCCAACACAGTCTAACTCGCACTCTCTATCCCGCACTCTCTATCCCACGCACTCTATCCTGCACTTTCTAACCCTCACTCTTGATTCGACGCACTCAATCCCGTGCTCTCTATCGCACACTTTTTATCCAGCACTTTCTTCCCTATCCCGAACTCCCTATCCAGCACACTCTATCCCGCACTCCCCATCCCACACACTCTACACCGTGCACTCTATCCCGCACACTCTATACCGCACTTACTATCCCGCACATTGTATCCCGTACTTTCTATCCTGCACTCTCTCTCCCGCATTCACTATCCCGCGCACTCTATCCTGCGCACTCTAAGCCGCGAATTCTATCCCGCACACTCTATCCCGCACTCTCTATCCCACACACTATATCCCGCACACTCTATCCCGCACACTCTATCCCGCACTTTCTATCCTGCACTCTCAATCCCGCACTCTATCTCGCACTCTCTATCCCGCACTCTCTATCCCACACTCTCCATCCCGCACTCTATCCCGCACTCTATCCGGTACTCTCTATCCTGCTCTCTGTATCACACACTCTCTATTATCCTGTACTCTCTATCCAGCACAATCTATCCCGCACTCCCTATCCCACGCACTCTGTCCCGCGCACTCTATCCCGCACACTCTATACCGCACTTACTATCCCGCACACTGTATCCCGTACTTTCTATCTTGCACTCTCTCTCCCACACTCTCTATCCCGCACACTCTATCCCGCGCACTCTAAACCACAATTTCTATCCCGCACACTCTATCCCGCACACTCTATCCTACACACTATATCCCACACACTCTATCCCGCACTTTCTATCCCGAACTCTCTATCCCGCACAATCAATCCCGCACTCTATCCTGCACTCTCTATCCCGCACTCTCTATCCCACGGTCTCTATCCCACACTCTATCCCGCACTCTATCCGGCACTCTCTATCCCGCACTTTCTATTTCACACTCTCTATTATCCTGTACTCACAAATTACCCATGCTGCATCCAAGGCGCTCTATCCTGCATGCTCAAACCCGCACTCTCTATGGTACCGCATGCTCTATTCTCTCACACTCCCTATTCCACATGCTCTACCCTGCACTCTCTTCCAGCACACTCTATCTCACACTCTCTATCCCGCACTCTCCATCCCGCACGCTCTATCCCGCACTCTCTATCCCACACACACTATGCACACACTCTACCCCACACCCTCTACCCGATGCACTCCATCCCGCACTCTCTATCCCGCACACCCTATCTCGCACTCTCTATCCCATACACTCTAAACTGCACTCTCTATCCCGCCCACTCTATCCCGCACAATCTATCCTGCAGTTTCTATTCCGCAGTTTCTATCCCGCATACTCTATCCCACACTCTCTTTCTGGGTCCCTCTATCCCGCACACTCTATCCCGCAATTTCTATTCCGCACTCTCTATCCCACTCTCTCTTTGCACTCTTCCTGCACAATCTATCCCGCGGTTTCTATTCCGCAGTTTCTATCCCACATACTCTATCCCGCACTCTCTATCCAGGACCCTTTATGCCGCACACTCTATGTCGCACTTTCTATCATGCACTCTCTAACCCGGACGCTCTATCTCGCACTTTCTATCCCCCACGCTCTATCCTGCAGTTTCTATCCCGCATACTCTATCCCGCACTCCCTATCCCTGTCCCTCTATCCCACACACTCTATACTGCACTCTCTATTCCGCGCACTCTATCCCACACAATCTATCACTTACTGTCCCGCACACTCTCTAACAAACTTTCTATACCGCACACTCGTTCCCATACTCTCTGCTCCGCACACTCTATCCCGCGCAATCTAACCAGCGCTCTATCCCGCGCCCTCCATCCCGCATTTCTAACCTGCACTCTTTATCTCACGCACTCTATCCCGCACTCTCTATCCCACACTTTTTATCCAGCACTTTCAACCACTAACTCCCTATCCCAAACTCCCTATTCTCTCACACTCTCTATCCTGCACTCTCTATCCCACGCACTCTATCCCTTGCTCTCTATCCCGCAATTTCTAACCCGCACTCTCTATTCGACACACTCTATCCCGTGTTCTCTATCCCACACTTTTTATCCAGCACTTTCTACCCCGAACTCTCTACCCCACACTCTCTATCCCGGGTTCTCTATCCCGAACTTTCTATCCAACGCACTCTATCCCGCACTCTCCAACCCGCATTCTCTACCCCGCAATTTCTATCCCACACACTCTATCCCGTATGCTCTATCCCACATTCTCTAACCCGCACTCTCTATCCTGCACTCTTTTTCACACACTATCTATCCCACACTCTCTATCCCGCACGCTTTATCCCACATTCTCTATCCCGCACTCTCTATCCCGCACTCTCTATCCCGCACTCTCTATCCCGCACTCTCTATCCCGCACTCTCTATCCCGCACTCTCTATCCCACATTCTCTATTATCCTGTACTCTCTATTCCCCATGCAGCATACCAGGCGCTTTATCCCACATGCTCAAACACGCATTCTCTATGATCCCGCACGCTCTATTATCTCACACTCTCCATCCCGCACGCTCTATCCCGCACTCTCTTCCAGCACACTCTATCCCACTCTCACTATACCGCACTCTCTATCCCGCATTCTCTATCCCGCATACTCTATCCCACACTCTCTATCCCGCACTCTCTATCCCGCACTCTCTATCCTGCATTCTCTATCCCGCATAATCTGTCCCACACTCTCTATCCCACACTCTCTATCCCACACTCTCTATCCCGCATTTTCTATCCCACACACTCTATCCCACACTCTCTATCCCGCACTCTCTATCCCGCACTCTTTTTCCCGCACTTTCTATCCCGCACACTCTATTACAAACTCTCTATTCGCACTCTCTATCCCACACACTCTATCCCGCCCTCTCTATCCCACATTCTCTATCCCGCACTCTCTTTCACATACTCTCGAGCATCCTGTACTCTCTATTCCCCACGCAGTATCCCGCACAGTCGAACCTGCACTCTCTATTATCACACACGCTCTATTATCTCACACTCTTTATTATGTCGTACTCTCTATTATACCATACGTTCTATTACCCCACACTCTCTATCCTGCGCACTCTATCGCGCGCACTCTATCCCGCATTTTCCATCCAGCACACTCTACCCCGCACTTTCTATCCCACGCACTCCATCCTGCACACTCCATCCCGCACACTCTATCCCGTGTACTCTATCCCACGCACTCTATCCCACGCACTCTACCCCGTACACTCTACCCCGTGCACTCTATCCTGCACTTACTATCCCACACTCTACCCCGCACTCTCTATCCCGCGCACTCTATCTTTCCCACTCTATCCCACACACTCTATCCCGCATTCTCTATGCCGCACTCTTGATCTCGCACTAGCTATCCCACAGTCTATCCCGCACTCTCTATCCTGCACTCGCTAACCCGCACTCTCCATCCCGCACTCTCTATCCCGCATTCTCTATCCCGCACACTCTATCCCGCCCTCTATATCCGCACTCTCTATCCTGCACTCACTATCCCGCATGCTCTATTCTGCACTCTCTATCCAGGACCCTCTATGCCGCACACTCTATGTCGCACTTTCTATCATGCCCTCTCTAACCCGGACGCTCTATCTCGCACTTTCTATCCCCCACGCTCTATCCTGCGGTTTCTATCCCGCATACTCTATCCCGCACTCCCTATCCCTGTCCCCCTATCCCACGCACTCTATACTGCACTCTCTATTCCGGGCACTCTATCCCACACAATCTATCACTTACTGTCCCGCACACTCTCTAACGAACTTTCTATCCCGCACAAACGTTCCCATACTCTCTGCCCCGCACACTCTATCCCGTGCCCTCCATCCCGCATTTCTAACCCGCACTCTTTATCTCACGCACTCTATCCCGCGCTCTCTATCCCACACTTTTTATCCAGCACTTTCAACCACTAACTCCCGATCCCAAACTCCCTATTCTCTCACACTCTCTATCCTGCACTCTCTATCCCACGCACTCTATCCCTTGCTCTCTATCCCGCAATTTCTAACCCGCACTCTCTATTCGACACACTCTATCCCGTGTTCTCTATCCCACACTTTTTATCCAGCACTTTCTACCCCGAACTCTCTACCCCACACTCTCTATCCCGCGTTCTCTATCCCGAACTTTCTATCCAACGCACTCTATCCCACACTCTCGAACCCGCATTCTCTACCCCGCAATTTCTATCCCACACACTCTATCCTGAACTCTCTATCCCACGCACTATATCCTGCACACTCTATCCCACATTCTCTATCCCGCACACTCTATCCCACACTCTCTATTATCCTGTACTCTCTATTCCCCATGCTGCATCCCAGGTGTCCTATCCCGCATGCTCGAACACGCACTCTCTATGATCCCGCACATTCTATTCTCTCACACTCTCTATCCCGCATGCTCTATCCTGCACTCTCTTCCAGCACACTCTATTTCACACTCTCTATCCCGCACTCTCTATCCCACACTCTCTATTCCACATTCTCTATCCCACGCACTCTATCCCGCGCCCCCTATCCCGCACCTTCTATCCCGCACTCTCTATCTCACGCACTCTATCCCGCGTTCTCTCTCCCACACTTGTTATCCAGCACTTTCTCCCCCAAACTCTCTAGCCCGCATTCTCTATCCCGCACTCGCTATCTCACTCTCTATATCCCACACACTCTATCCCATGCACTCTATCCCGCACACTCAATCCTGCACACTCTATGTCACTCATTCTATCCCGCACACTCTATCAAGCACTCTCTACCCCGCGCACTCTATCCCAAACTTTCTATCCCACACACTCCATCCCGCACTGTTAATCCCGCATTCTCTATACCACACACTCTATCCCACACTCTCTATCCTGCACTCTCTATCCAGCACTCTCTAGCCCGCATTCTCTATACCACCCTCTCTATCCTGAATTCTCTATCCCACAAACTCTATCCCGTACGCTCTATCCCACATTCTCTATCCCGCACTCTCTATCCTGCACTCTCTATCCCGCACTCTCTATCCCGCACTCTCTATCCCGCACTCTCTATCCTGCACTCTCTATCCCGCACTCTCTATCCTGCACTCTCTATGCCGCACTCTCTATCCCGCACTCTATCCCACACTCTCTATCCCGCACACTCTATCCTGCACTCTCTTCCAGCACACTCTATCCCACTCTCACTATACTGAACTCTATCTTGCATTCTCTATCCCGCATACTCTATCCCACACTCTCTATCCCGCACTCTCTATCCTGCACTCTCTATCTCGCATTCTCTATCCCGCATACTCTATCCCACACTCTCTATCCCACATTTTCTATCCCACACACTCTATCCCACACTCTCTATCCCGCATTCTCTATCCCGCATTTTCTATCCCACACACTCTATCCCACATTCTCTATCCCGCACTCTCTATCCCGCACTCTTTTTCCCGCACTTTCTATCCCGCACACTCTATCACAAACTCTCTATTCGCACTCTCTATCCCACACACTCTATACCGCCCTCTCTATCCCACATTCTCTATCCCGCACTCTCTTTCACATACTCTTGAGCATCCTGTACTCTCTATTCCCCACGCAGTATCCCGCACAGTCGAACCTGCACTCTCTATTATCACACACGCTCTATTATCTCACACTCTTTATTATGCCGTACTCTCTATTATCCCACATGCTCTATCCCACAAGTTCTATTACCCCACACTCTCTATCCTGCGCACTCTATCGCGCGCACTCTATCCTGCATTTTCCATCCCGCACACTCTACCCCGCACTTTCTATCCCACGCACTCCATCCTGCACACTCTACCCTGTGCACTCTATCCCGCACTTACTATCCCACACTCTACCCCGCACTCTCTAGCCCGCCCTCTATATCCGCACTCTCTATCCTGCACTCACTATCCCGCACTTTCTATCCCACACACTCTATCCCACACTCTCTATCCTGCACTCTCTCTTTCCCACAATCTCAATCCCACATTATCTATACCGCACTCTCTATCCCACACTCTCTATTATCCTGTACTCTCTATTCCCCACGCTGGATCCCAGGTGCTCTACCCGCATTCTCGAACCCGCACTTTTTATGATCCCACACGCTCTATTATCTCACACTTTCTAATTCGCATTCTCTATCCCGCACACTCTATCCTGCATTCTCTATCCCGCACACTCTATCCCACCCTCTATATCCCACATTCTCTATCCCGCACTCTCTAACCCGTACTCTCTATCCTGCACATTCTTTCCCACACTCTCTATCCCACATTCTCTATCCCGCCCTCTCTATCCCGCATTCTCTGTCCCGCACTCTCTATCCCGAACTCTCTAACCTGCACTCTCAATCCTGCACTCTATCCCACACACGCTATGCACACACTCTATCCCACACCCTCTACCCGATGCACACCATCCCGCACTCTATCCCACTAGCTCTATCCCACACTCTCTATTATCCTGTACTCTCTATTCCCCACGCTGCATCCCAGGCGCTCTATCCCGCATGCTCGAACGCGCACTCTCTATGATCCCGCACGCTCTATTCTCTCACACTCCCTATCCCACTCGTTCTACCCTGCACTCTCTTCCAGCGCACTCTATTTCACACTCTCTATCCCGCACTCTCTATCCCGCACTCTCTATCCCACACTCTCTATTCCACATTCTCTATCTCACGCACCCTATCCCGCGTTCTCTCTCCCACACTTTTTTTCCAGCACTTTCACCCCCAAACTCCCTACCCTGAATTCTCTATCCCGCACACTCTATCCCGCATTCCCTATCCCACACACTCTATCCCTCGCACTCTATCCTGTGCAAATTATCCCGCAATTATTATCCCGCACACTCTATCCCGTACTTTCTATCCCACACTCTCTATTCCTCAACCTCTACCCCGTGCACTCTATGCCGGCCCACTCTAACCCGCACTCTCTATCCTGCACTCTCTATCCAGCATTCTCTATCCCAAATTCTCTATCCCACACACTCTATCCCGCATGCTCTATCCCACATTCTCTAACCCGCACTCTCTATCCTGCACTCTTTTTCCCACACTATCTATCCCACACACTCTATTATCCTGTACTCTCTATTCCCCATGCAGCATCCCAGGCGCTCTATCCCGCATGCTCGAACCCGCTCTCTCTATGATCCCGCACACTCTATTATCCTGTACTCTCAATTCCCCATGCAGCATCCCAGGCGCTCTATCCCGCATGCTCAAACCCGCATTCTCTATGATCCCGCACAATCTATTATCTCACACTCTCCATCCCGCACACTCTATCCTGCACTCTCTTCCAGCACACTCTATCTCGCACTTTCTATCCTGCACTCTCTATCCCACACACTCTATCCCACTCTCACTATCCCGCACTCTCTATCCCGCACATTCTATCCGGCATTCTCTATCCAGCAGTCTCTATCATGTTCTTTCTATCCTGCTCACCATATCCCGCCCTTTCTATTCCGCACTCTCTATCCTGCACACTCTTTCCCGCACTCTCTATCCCGCATTCTCTATCCCACATACTCTATCCCACACTCTCTATCCCACACTCTCTATCCTGCACTCTCTATCCCGCATTCTCTATCCCGCACTCTCTATCCCACACTCTCTATCCCGCACTCTTTTTCCCGCACTTTCTATCCTGCACACTCTATCACGAACTCTCTATTCGCACTCTCTATCCCACACACTCTATCCCACCCTCTCTATCCCACATTCTCTATCCCGCACTCTCTTTCCCATACTCTCGAGCATCCTGTACTCTCTATTCCCCACGCAGTATCCCGCACAGTTGAACCTGCACTCTCTATTATCACATACGCTCTATTATCTCACACTCTCTCTCCCGCACACTCTATCCTGCACTCTCTACCAGCACGCTCTATCACGCACACTCTACTATCCCACACTCTTTATTATGCCGTACTCTCTATTATCCCACATGCTCTATCCCACACGTTCTATTACCCCACACTCTCTATCCCGCGCACTCTATCATGTGCACTCTATCCCGCATTTTCCATCCAGCACACTCTACCCCGCACTTTCTATCCTACACAGTCCATCCCGCACACTCTATCCCGTGTACTCTAACCTGCACACTCTATCCCATGCACTCTACCCCATACACTCTACCCCGTACACTCTATCCCGCACTCTCTATCCGGCGCAATCTATCTTTCCCACTCTATCCCACACACTCTATCCCACATTCTGTATGCCGCACTCTTGATCTCGCACTAGCTATCCCACAGTCTCTATCCCACACTCTCTATCCCGCACTCGCTAACCCGCACTCTCCATCCCGCACTCTCTATCCCGCATTCTCTATCCTGCACACTCTATCCCGCCCTCTATATCCGCACTCTCTATCCTGCACTCACTATCTCGCATGCTCTATTCTGCACTCTCTATCCCGCACTTTCTATCCCACACACTCTATCCCACACTCTCTATCCTGCACTCTCTCTTTCCCACAATCTCAATCCCACATTCTCTATACCGCACTCTCTATCCCACACTCTCTATTATCCTGTACTCTCTATTCCCCACGCTGGATCCCGGGCGCTCTACCCGCATGCTCGAACCCGCACTCTCTATGATCCCACACGCTCTATTATCTCACACTTTCTAATTCGCATTCTCTATCCCGCACTCTCTATCCCGCCCTCTATATCTGCATTCTCTATCCCGCACTCTCTATCCCGTACTCTCTATCCCGCACATCATATCCCGCACTCTCTATCCTGCACTCTCTATCCTGCACATTCTATCCCACACTCTCTATCCCACATTCTCTATCCCGCCCTCTCTATCCCGCATTCTCTGTCCCGCATACTCTATCCCGCACTCTCTAGTATCCTGTACTCTCTACTCCCCACGCTGTATCCCAGAAGTTCTATCCCGCATGTTCGAACCTGCACTCTCTATTATCCCACCAGCTCTGTTATCTCACACCCTCTGGCCCGCACGCTCTATCCTGCACTCTCTACCAGCATGCTCTATCCCGCACACTCTATCCCACACTCTTTTTCCCACACTTTCTATCCCGCACGCTTTATCACGAACTCTCTATTCGCACTCTCTATCCCACACACTCTATCCTGCAATCTCTACCCACATTCTCTATCCCGCACTCTCTATCCCACATTCTCTATCCCGCACTCTCTTTCCCGCACACTCTAGTATCCTGTACTCTCTAATCCCCACGCTGGATCCCAGGCGCTCTACCCCGCATGCTCGAACCCACACTCTATATAATCCCACATGCTCTATTATCTCACACTTTCTAATTCACAATCTCTATCCCGCACTCTCTATCCCGCACATCATATCCCGCACTCTCTATCCCGCATTCTCAAACCCGCTCTCTCTATTATCCCACCAGCTCTGTTATCTCACACACTCAATCCCGCATGCTCTATCCTGCACTCTCTACCAGCAAGCACTATCCCGCACACTCTATTATCCCACACTCTTTATTATCCCGTACTCTTTATTATCCCACATGCTCTATCCCACACGCTCTATTACCCCACACTATCTATCCCATGCACTCTATTCCGCGCACTCTCTCCCGCACTTTCTATCCTCCACACTCTACCCCGCACTCTCTATCCCATACGCTCTACCCCGCACTCTCTATCCCATGTACTCTATCCCGCACACTCTATCCCATGTACTCTATCCCGTGCACTCTATCCCACTCTTTCTATCCCACACACTTCATCACGCACACTCTATGTCGCACTCTCTATCCCGCGGACTGTATCCTGCACTCTCTGCCAACATACTCTATCTCGCACTCTCTATCCTGCACTCTCTATGCTGCACACTCTATCCCGCTCTTACTATCCCATTCTTTCTATCCTGCGTTCTCTATCCCACACTCTCTATCCCGTACTGTCTATCCCGCACATCATATCCCGCACTCTTTATCCCGCACTCTCTATCCTGCCCTCTCTATCCCGTATTCTCTATCCCGCATGCTCTATCCCGCACTCTCTATCCCAGATTCTCTATCCCGCACTCTGTATCCTGCACTCTTTTTTCTGAACTTTCTATCCCGCACACTCTATCACGAACTCTCTATTCGCACACTCTATCCCGCCCTCTCTAGTATCCTGTACTCTCTATTCCCCATGCAGTATCCCAGATGCTATATCCCGCACGCTCGAACCTGCACTCTCTATTATTCCGCGTGCTCTATTATCTCACACTCTCTATCCCGCACACTCTATCCTGCACTCTCTTCCAGCATGCTCTATCCCGCACACTCTATTATCCCACACTTTCTATCCCATGCACTCTATCCCGCGCACTCTATCCCATACACTCTATTCCGTGTACTCTATCCCGCGCACTCTATCACACTCTTCCTATCCCGCACACTCCAACATGCACACTCTATCCTGCACTCTCTATCCCACATACTCTATCCCACGCACTCTACCCCGCGCATTCTATCCCACACACTCTATCCCGCAAATTCTATTCTGCACTCTCTATTCCTCTCTCTCTACCCGAACTTTCTATCCCGCACTCTCTATCCCGCACACTCTCTGTTCCACACTCTTGTACCGCACATTCTATCCTACATTCTCTATCCCGCACTCTCTATCCCACACTCTCTAGTATCCTGTACTCTCTATTCCCCATGCTGTATCCCAGACGCTCTATCTCACACACTCAAACCCACACTGTCTATTAACCCGCATGCTCTATTATCTCACACTCTCTATCCCGCACGCTCTATCCTGCACTCTCCACCAGCACACTCAATCCTGCACACTCTATTATCCCACACTCTTTATTATCCTGTACTCTCTATTATCCCACACGCTCTATCCCGCACGTTCTATTACCCCACAATCTCTATCCCACACACTCTATCTCGCACACTCTATTATCCGGTACTCTCCATTATCCCACACTTTCTATTATCCCACACATCTATTCGGCACTCTCTATCCCGCACTCTCTATCTCGCCCATTCTATCCCACACACTCTATTCCGTACACTCTATCAAGCACTTACTATCCCACACTCTACCCCGCACTCTCTATCCCACGCACTCTATCTTTCCCACTCTATCCCACACACTCTATCCCGCATTCTCTATGCCGCACTCTTGATCTCGCACTAGCTATCCCACAGTCTCTATCCCGCAGTCTCCACCCCACACTCTCTAACCCGCACTCTCTTTCCCACAATCTCTATCCCACATTCTCTATACCGCACTCTCTATCCCACACTCTCTATTATCCTGTACTCTCTATTCCCCACGCTGGATCCCAGGTGCTCTACCCGCATGCTCGAACCTGCACTCTCTATGATCCCACACGCTCTATTATCTCACACCCTCTTGCCCGCATGCTCTATCCTGCACTCTTTTTCCCGCACTTTCTATCCCCCACGCTCTATCACGAACTCTCTATTCGCACTCTCTATCCCACACACTCTATCCCACAATCTCTATCCAACATTCTCTATCCCGCACTCTCTTTCCCGCACTCTCTATCCCACATTCTCTATCCCACACTCTCTATCCCACATTCTTTATCCCGCACTCTCTATCCCACATTCTCTATCCCGCACTGTCTTTCCCACACTCTCTAGTATCCTGTACTCTCTATTCCCCATGCCGTATCCCAGACGCTCTATCCCGCATGCTCAAACCCGCACTCTCTATTATCCCACCAGCTCTGTTATCTCACATCCTCTAGCCCACACACTCTATCCTGCACTCTCTACCAGCATGCTCTATCCCGCACATTCTATCCCGCACTCTTTTCCCCGCACTTTCTATCCCGCACGCTCTATCGCGAACTCTCTATTCGCACTCTCTATCCCACACACTCTATCCCGCAATCTCTATCCCACATTCTCTATCCCGCACTCTCTATCCCACATTCTCTATCCCGCACTCTCTTTCCCGCACTCTCTAGTATCCTGTACTCTCTATTCCCCATGCCGTATCCCAGACGCTCTATCCCGCATGCTCAAACCCGCACTCTCTATTATCCCACCAGCTCTATTATCTCACACTCTCTATCCCGCACGCTCTATCCTGCACTCTCTACCATCGCACTCTATCCCGCACACTCTATTATCCCACACTCTTTATTATCCCGTACTCTTTATTATCCCACATGCTCTATCCCACACGCTCTATTACCCCACTCTATCTATCCCATGCACTCTATCCCGCGCACTCTATCCCACATTTTCTATCCCACACACTCTACCCCGCACTCTCTATCCCACACACTCTATCCCGCACACTCTATCCCATGTACTCTATCCCGTGCACTCTACCCCATGTACTCTATCCCGTGCACTCTATCCCACTCTTTCTATCCCACACACTTCATCACGCACACTCTATGTCGCACTCTCTATCCCGCGGACTGTATCCTGCACTCTCTTCCAGCATACTCTATCTCGCACTCTCTATCCTGCACTCTCTATCCTGCACACTCTATCCCGCTCTCACTATCCCGCTCTTTCTATCCTGCATTCTCTATCACACGCTCTCTAAACCACACTCTCTATCCCGCCCTCTCTATCCCGCATTCTCTATCCCGCATGCTCTATCCTGCACTCTCTATCCCAGATTCTCTATCCCGCACTCTCTATCCTGCACTCTTTTTCCCGAACTTTCTATCCCGCACACTCTATCATGAACTCTCTATTCACACTCTCTATCCCGCCCTCTCTATCCCACATTCTCTATCCCGCACTCTCTTTCCTGCATTCTCTAGTATCCTGTACTCTCAATTCCCAATGTAGTATCCCAGATGCTCTATCCCACACGCTCGAACCTCCACTCTCTATTATCCCGCGCGCTCTATTATTTCACACTCTCTATCCCGCACACTCTATCCTGCACTCTCTACCAGCACGCTCTATCCCGCACACTCTATTATCCCACACTTTCTATCCCATGCACTCTATCCCGCGCACTCTATCCCATACACTCTATTCCGTGTACTCTATCCCGCGCACTCTATCACACTCTTTCTATCCCGCACACTCCATCATGCACATTCTATCCTGCACTCTCTATCCCGCATACTCTATCCCAATCACTCTACCCCGCGCACTCTATCCCACAAATTCTATTCTGCACTCTCTATTCCTCTCTCTCTACCCTGAACTCTCTATCCCGCACTCTCTATCCCGCACTCTCTATCCCGCACACTCTCTGTCCCACACTCTCTGTCCCACACATCCTATCCCACATTCTCTATCCCGCACTCTCTATCCCTCCCTCTCTATTATCCTGTACTCTCTATTCCCCATGCTGTATCCCAGACACTCTATCCCGCACACTCAAACCCGCACTGTCTATTATCCCGCACGCTCTATTATCTCACACTCTCTATCCCGCACGCTCTATCCTGCACTCTCCACCAGCGCACTCTATCCCGTGCACTCTATTATCCCACACTCTTTATTATCCTGTACTCTCTATTATCCCACACGCTCTATCCTGCACGTTCTATTACCCCACATTCTCTATCCCACACACTCTATCCCGCACACTCTATTATCTGGTACTCTCCATTATCCCACACTTTCTATTATCCCACACATCTATCCCGCCCTCTCTATCCCGCGCTCTCTGTCTCACCCATTCTATCCCACACACTCTATCCCGCACTCCCTATGCCTTACTGTCTATGCCGCACATTCTATCCCGTAATCTCTATCCCGTACTCTCTATCTTGCACACTCTATCCCGCAGTCTCTATCCCGCACTCTCTATCCTGCCCTCTCTATCCCACATTCTCTATCCCGCACTCTGTTTCCCACAATCTCTAGTATCCTGTACTCTCTATTCCCCACGCGGTATCCCAGATGCTCTATCCCGTGCGCTCGAACCTGCACTCTCTATTATATCCTGCGCGATCTATTATCTCATAGTCTCAATCCCGCACACTCTATCCTGCACTCTCTACCAGCACGCTCTATCCCGCACACTGTATTATTCCACACTCTTTATTGTCCCGTACTCTCTATTTCCCCACACTCTCTATCCCACGCATTCTATCCCGCGCACTCTATCCGGCATTTTCTATCCCGCACACTCTACCCCGCACTCTCTATCCCATGCACTCTCTCCCGCACTCCCTATCCCGCGCACTCTATCCCACGCACCCTATCCCGCACACTCTACCCCGCGCACTCTATCCCGCACTTCCTATCGCACACACTCTATCCCGCACATTCTATCCCGCACTCTCTATTCCTCACTCTCTACCCCACACTCTATATCCCGCACTCTCTATCCCGCATACTCTCTGTCCCACGCTCTGTAGTATCCTGTACTCTCTATTCCCCATGCCGTATCCCAGACGCTCTATCCTGCATGCTCAAACCCGCACTCTCTATTATCCCACACACTATTATCTAACACTCTCTATCCTGCCCGCTCTATCCTGCACTCTCCACCAGCACACTCTATCCTGTGCACTCTATTATCCCAAACTCTTTATTATCCTGTACTCTCTATTATCCTACATGCTCTATCCTGCACGTTCTATTATCCCACATTCTCTAGCCCACACACTCTATCCCGCACACTCTATTATCTGGTACTCTCCATTATCCCACACTTTCTATTATCCCACACACTCTATCCCGCACTCTCTATTCCGCACTCTCTATCCCGCACTCTCTATCTCGCATTCTCTATCCTACACACTCTATCCCGCACTGTCTATGCCGCACACTCTATCCCGCAATCTCTATCTCGCACACGCTATCCCATAGTCTCTATCCCGCTGTCTCTATCTGCACTCTCTATTCCGCACTCTCTATTCCGCACGGTCTATCCTGCACTTTCTATCCCGCACTCTCAATCCCGCACTCTCTATCCCGCACTCTCTATTCCGCATGCTCTATCCTGCACTCTCTATCCCGCACTCTCAATCCCGCACTCCCTATCCCGCACTCTCTATCCCGCACTCTCTATCCCGCACTCTCTATCCCGCACTCTCTATCCCGCACTCTCTATCCCGCACTCTCTATCCTGCACTCTCTATCCCGCACTCTCTATCCCGCACTCTCTATTCCGCACTCTCAATCCCGCACTCTCTATCCCGCACTCTCTATCCTGCACGCTCTAACCCGCACTCTCTATCCTGCACTCTCTATCCCGCACTCTCTATCCCGCACTCTCTATCCCGCACTCTCTATCCCGCACTCTCTATCCTGCACGCTCTAACCCGCACTCTCTATCCCGCACTCTCTATCCCGCACACTCTATTATCCCATACTCTCTATCATCCCACACTCTCTATCCCGCATGCTCTACTCCTTACTCTCTATCCCACACTCTCTACTATCCAACACTCTATTATCCCACACTCCCTATCACCCCGCACACTCTATCCCTCACTTTATTATCCCGCACTCTCTATTATCCCACACTCTATTATCCCATACTCTCTATTATCCCACACTCTCTATCCCAATGCTCTACTCCATACTCTCTATCCCACACTCTCTATTATCCAACACTCTATTATCCCACACTCCCTATCATCCCACATGCTCTACCCCGCACACTTTATCCCTCACTCTCTATCCCGCACTCTCTATCTTGCACTCTCTATCCCGCACTCTCTATCCCGCACTCTCTATCCTGCACTCTCTATCCCGCACTCTCTATCCTGCACGCTCTAACCCGCACTCTCTATCCCGCACTCTCTATCCCGCACTCTCTATCCCGCACTCTCTATCCTGCACACTCTATTATCCCACACTCCCTATCACCCCACACACTCTATCCCTCACTTTATTATCCCGCACTCTCTATTATCCCACACTCTATTATCCCATACTCTCTATTATCCCACACTCTCTATCCCAATGCTCTACTCCATACTCTCTATCCCACACTCTCTATTATCCAACACTCTATTATCCCACACTCCCTATCATCCCACATGCTCTACCCCGCACATTTTATCCCTCACTCTCTATCCCGCACTCTCTATCTTGCACTCTCTATCCCGCACTCTCTATCCCGCACTCTCTATCCTGCACTCTCTATCCCGCACTCTCTATCCCGCACTCTCTATCCCGCACTCTCTATCCCGCACTCTCTATCCCGCACTCTCTATCCCGCACTCTCTATCCCGCACTCTCTATCCCGCACTCTCTATCCCGCACTCTCTATCCTGCACTCTCTATCCCGCACTCTCTATCCCGCACTCTCTATGCCGCATGCTCCATCCCGCACACTCTATCCCTCACTTTCTATCCCGCACTCTCTATCCCGCACTCTCTATCCCGCACTCTCTATCTCGCACTCTCTATCCCGCACTCTCTATCCCACACTCTCTATCCCGCACTCTCTATCCCGCACTCTCTATGCCGCATGCTCCATCCTGCACTCTCTATTCCGCACTCTCTATCCCGCACTCTCTATCCCGCACTCTCTATCCCGCACTCTCTATCCCGCACTCTCTATCCCGCACTCTCTATGCCGCATGCTCCATCCCGCACACTCTATCGCTCACTCTCTATCCCGCACTCTCTATCCTGCACTCTCTATCCCGCACTCTCTATGCCGCATGCTCCATCCCGCACACTCTATCCTGCACTCTCTATTCCGCACTCTCTATCCCGCACTCTCTATCCCGCACTCTCTATCCCGCACACTCTATCGCTCACTCTCTATCCCGCACTCTCTATCCCGCACTCTCTATCCCAAGCTCTCTATTATCCTGTACTCTCTATCCCACACTCCCTATACCACACACTCTATCCCACACACTCTATTATCCAGTACCCTCCATTATCCCACACTTTCTATTATCCCACACTCTCTATCATCCCACATGCTCTATCCCGCATGCTCTATCCCACACTCTCTATCCCACACTCCCTATACCACACACTCTATCCCACACACTCTATTATCCAGTACCCTCCATTATCCCACACTTTCTATTATCCCACACTCTCTATCATCCCACATGCTCTATCCCACATGCTCTATCCCACACTCTCTATCCCACACAGTCTATCTCGCACTCTCAATCCTGCACTCTCTATTATCCCACACACTTTATTATCCCGCACTCTCTATTATCCCACACTCTATTATCCCATACTCTCTATTATCCCACACTCTCTATCCCGCATGCTCTACTCCTTACTCTCTATCCCGCACTCTCTATTATCCCACACTCTTTATCCCAATGCTCTACTCCATACTCTCTATCCCACACTCTCTATTATCCAACACTCTATTATCCCACACTCCCTATCATCCCACATGCTCTACCCCGCATGCTCAAACCCTCACTCTGTATTATCCCACACCCTATTATCCCACACTCTATTATCCTACATTCTATTATCCCACACTCTCTATTATCCCCCACACTCTATTATCCCACACTCTCTATTATCCCACACTCTCTATCATTCCACATGCTCTACCCCGCACGCTCAAACCCTCACTCTGTATTATCCCACACCCTATTATCCCACATTCTTTTATCCCACACTCTATTATCCCACACTCTCTATTATCCCGCACTCACTATCCCACACATTCTACCCCGCACTCTCTATTATCCCATACTTTCCATTTCCACACTGATTCCCCAAACTGATATACACCAATAGACCTCACTGTACAGATAAAATCACCTTTTAAATTCAGAGCTGGTTAGGAATGGATTGAAGACTCTAGGGACCCTTGTAGATGATCATTGTCACAGTATGTTCTCCCAGGAATGACACAGCCAATTCAGGACCTTCAGTGATATCAAATAAGCCGTGATTTGCTTTTGGAGAGGAGAAAACTCATAGATCTTTTTATTGGGTGCTGGAATGGTTGGATGGTGAGTTAATTGTGTGGGGTGAATGGAGAGGAAAGGGCGTCTGATCGTTCCTTGCTCCCTCCTTTGGGAACTTTCCCATTGACTACTGTTACCTCAGTGGAAGATTGGCTGAAATCCCGGAAAGAAGCTGAGGTTATGGCAGAGGATATGGAGAATCCCAGCCCATGTTCCTAAGCCTTAGCTTCATGTCAAATCAGAAATTAGATGACCAGAAAGGCCCTCTTCTTCTCAAAGGGTTCATATACGTGTGTCAGAAGAGCATGAATTCACCCAGAGCTCCCTCACCTCATGGTGTTAGCTCTTCAAAGATGAGGTACTCTCTTTTGGATTTACCAGAACTTGTGTGAACTCAGCAGGAACTCAGTGTATTTACACATGCAGATCAGCATTGGAAATCTGTGAGTAAGCAGTGTTTTAATGTCATGCCTTGTGTTTTTCCAATGTAGATACATTGACTCAAAAGGAGAGCTTAAAACTGATTGATAAAGCAAGAAAAAAGGAAGGTGAAGTGAGGGATGATTCGACAGAACAGAATCACATGACTGAAGGAAAGGGAGTTTCAGGAAGTAAAGAGGCCTCATTGCTACAGGAAGCAGAGCAGCCACCTGGAGCACAGGAGTGGAACCTTCACCAGATGGATGGTGGACAGACTCTTCAGGTCCCAGGCCACCCTGCAGCAAGCAGTACAGAGAAACCCATCCACATGAAAATCGATCCCACTGGTGATCTGGAAGAGGGAAGGCTGGGGTCAGGCCCAGCCCATGAGCAGGTTGGAAGAATGGCCGAGGAATCAGATGGGGATGCACTGACTCGCGGTGAAGATGGATCCAGCATAGGCATGGGATCGAGCTCCACACAGGAAATATCTCCAGTATCATCCTTACAGCACGATAGCAGGTAACATTGCAGAGCATCAACCCCTACTGGGCAGTACAGAAAAACTGGTGGTGGGGGAAAGGGGGGCAGGGTGAAGGGGCAGGGGAGTGTAGGCTGAGGGGGTTTTGGGGGAGCTGGGGAAGCTGAGGGAGTGCTGGTGGGGACTGGGGCAGGTGGTTAGGGGTCTAGTGGGTGAGGGCAGGGGTTGCTTGGGGGTCAAGAGGTTGTTGTTTGGGGCTTAGGAGGGAGTGGTGGGGGTATTTGGGGCTGGAGAGGGTGAGGGAGTTGTTTGGGGTCTAGGAGGGAGTGGTGGGGGTGTTTGGGGTTGAGAGGGTGAGGGTGGAATTGTTTGGGGTCTAGGAGGGTGTGGTGGGGGTGTTTGGGGTTGAGAGGGTGAGGGTGGAATTGTTTGGGGTCTAGGAGGGTGTGGTGGGGGTGTTTGGAGTTGAGAGGGTGAGGGTGGAATTGTTTGGGGTCTAGGAGGGTGTGGTGGGGGTGTTTTGGGTTGAGAGGGAGAGGGGGGGTTGTTTAGGGTCTAAGAGGGTGTGGCAGGAGTGTTTTGGGGTTGAGAGGGTGAGGGGGGTTGTTTGGGGTTTAGGAGAAAGGGCCAGACGTGTTTGGGGTCTGGCAAGGGGTTTGGAATAGTAGGGGGCTGATTGTGGGAGAGGAGGAATTTCTGAGGACTCAGAGCTGTCAGTGAGAATGTAGATATGGAGAAAATGTCCAGGAATCCATTGAAATTCCAACTATCACCAATTGAACTGGTATACAAACAGTCCAGATCCAATCTAACAATACCATCCGAAATCAGTGTCTCTGGTCCCTCCTCTTCCTTATTTACATGCTGTTTATTAACTGTTGATATTGTGTCAGCTTCTATCACATTCAGTCTTCTCCATTATCTCCTTAGCTCTTCCGCAGCCTCTGTGATGTCACACTGAACATCTGACATCCAGTCTTGGATAATCCTTGATTCCCTCAGACACCAAAAATCTGTCTATCCCAGCCTTAAACATATTGAATGGTGGAGCATCCACAACCCTCTCGGGTAGCGAAATCCAAAGATTCAGAACCATTTTAGTGAAGTAATTTATTTTCATCTCAGTTCTAAATGATCAGCGCCTTATCCTGAGACTGTGCCCCATGTTTTAGATTCTCCGACCAGCAGAAACAATCTCTCAGTGTCCACCCTGTCAAACCCCGTCAGGATTTTATAGGTTTCAATGAGATCACTTCTCATTCTTCTAAACTCCAGAGAAATTAGACCCAATTTACTCAGCCTCTCATCATAGGACAACCCCCCCATCCCAGGGACCAATCTAGTGAACCTTCACTGTATCGCCTCCAGTGCAAGTGTATCCTTCCTTAAATACGGAGACTAAAACTGCACACAGTATTCCAGATGTGGTCTCACCAAAACCCTGTACAATTGTAGCAAGACTTCCTGTACTCCAATCCCCTTGCAATAAAGGCCAACATACTATTTGCCTTCCTAATTGCTTGCTGTACTCCATGCTAACTTTCTGTGTTCCTTGTATAAGCACTCCCAAGTCTCTTTCAACATCAACATATATAAGTTTCTCACCTTTTAAAAAATATTCTGCTTTCCTATTCTTATGACCAAAGTGAATAACTTCACACTTCCACACATGATACTCCATCTGGCATCTTGTTTCCCACTTATTTATCTTGTCTACATCTCTTCGCAGCCTCTCCCTGTCCTCCCCACAGCTTATCTCCCACCTAGCTTTGTATCATTAGCAAACTTAGATACACTACTCTCTGCCTCTTCATCTAAGTCATTAGTATATATTGTAAATAGCTGAGGCCCCAGCACTGCTCCTCATAGAACTCCACTAGTCACAGCCTGCCAACTTGAAGATGACCCATTTATCCCCACTCTCTGCTTCCTGTCCATTAACCAATCCTATTCATGCTAATATATTACCCCCAAATCCATGACCTTTTATCTTGCATATTGATCCTTTACGTGGCACCTTATTGAATGCCTTTTCAAAACACAAGTATCCTACATCTACTGGTTCTGCTTTGTCTACCTTACTACTACCTACCCTACATCCTCAAAAAACTCTAATAAATTTGCCAAACATAATTTCCCTTCCATAAAACCATGTGGACTTTGTCTGTTCATACTATGAGTTTCTAAGTGCATTTCTAAGACTTCCTTAACAACAGATTCCAGCACTTACCCAATGATAGATGTCAGGCTAACTGGTCTATAGTTCCCTGTTTTCTCTCTCCCTCCTTTCTTGAATAGTGGTGTTATATTTGCTAACTTCCAATCTGCTGGAACCATTCTAGAATTCAGGGAATTTATGAAAATCATAACCGGCACATCACTATCTCTGCAGCTATCTATTTTACAACCCTAAGATCAGGCCATCAGGTCCTGGGGATTTGTCGGATTTTAGTCCCTCAAGCTCTCCAATAGGTTTTTTTTTTCCCTGTTGGTATTATTTATTTAATCTCCTCTTACTTATTAGCCCCTAGCTAGGTTACCCTCAACTTCTGATCCAGCAAGAGAGAATCTAGCCATCGCCCCTTGACACCCAATGGCATTAGTGCTGTTGAATCCCCAACTATCAACATCCTGGGGGTTACCATTGACCAGAAACTGAACTGGACTAGCCATATAAAGACTATGGCTACAAGAACAGGTCAAACTTGTGACCTCCACTGTTACATTATGGGTTCTTTAGATGTCTCAATGATGAGATCTTGAGACTTGTATATTTAAACATGGACCCTTTATCGTTAGTTTTTAACTATTTACAAATCCCAGGTTACTGTCATGCATGGTGCTGTTACCTCCATGCAGGGTGGTTCCAGAGTATTCTCTCTAGGCTGTTCTCTGAGTCTGTTACCATGTGACTCTATACATAATACCGTGGGTGGTGCTATTCTCCAGTCCCACATTAACCCTTCCTCTGCCGAGCACCTTCACATTACAATAGCATGCAAACACATACTACCACATCCACCACCAAAAATGATAAAGATAGCAGACACATGGGAACTCCACCAGCTAGAAGTTCCCCTCAAAATCACTCACCATCCTGATTTGGAAATATATCACCATTCCTTCACTGTCACTGGGTCAAAATCCTGGAACTCCCTCCCTAATAGCACTGTGGGTGTACCTACACAACATGGTGTGTAGCGGTTCAAGAAGGCAGCTCAGCAGCACTTTCTCAAGGGCATTTAGGGTTGAACATTATATAGGGTGCGACAGTCAGACACACGCTGTCAGGCAGTCAGACGCATGCTGTGAGGCAGTCAGACATGTACCATGATACAATCAGATACACACAGTGTGACAGTCAGATGCACTCTGAGAGTCGGGATTGAGTTTGGCAGGTTAACTATAATAGTGATTAAGCAGATTGTTCCATTATGTTAAGGGGCAGTTTTTTATCACAAAGATTGAAAGTGTAAAACCAAAGGAGTTATTAAGCTAAATCTTTCCTTCTTTACCTAATTTCCAACAGTAGTATTTAGATGTTCTGCTAACAAAATTCCTTAAAATGTATGACTTTTATACTGAACCACCTTGTGGAATAGAATGATGATGCATTCCTTCCTCGAATTACCGGCGTTAATTTGCTTGTATTTCTGCTTTTGTTCTTTATCTCTAGAATCCAGACAGATATTGAGAAATAACAGAGATTCTACCATTCCAAATTAAATATTCATGACAGCATTTAAATTGAAAAATTGCACCTGTCACAACAAATCCTGCATTTATTTTGCTGTCTTCAGTCCATTTCTCTCTGCCACTTTTCTGAAAGAAGTGATACTTGGGATAGAGGGAATATTTCTGAAGGACATCAATAACCCTTCACTATCTCACTCATGAGAATCCTGCGCGTGTGACCCTGCAAGTAAGACAGACTGGAGGGGACAGAGACAGGGTGTCACATAGCAAATCCAACCACTGTCTGCTTCTAACCATCCCCAGGTACTTCCAGCAGGGAGCAGTGATAAGGAATGGGGAACCTAATTTATCCTTTCATCAGCTCATGAAGCTTAAAATGGAGTAATACTGAGATCAGCTAACTCACCACAACTTGCATTTATGTAGCACCTTCGTTTAAAACATCCCAAAGTACTTTACAGGAATGTAATCAGATAAAAATTGACACTTTACCCAGGAAGGAGGTGACAAAATGCTTAATCAAAGAGGTAGGTTTTTAAGGAGCATTGGAAACAAGAGAGAGAGATAGCATGACAGAGAGGTTTAGGGAGGGATTTCCAAAGCTTGGAGCCCAGGCATCTGATGGCACAATCACCAATGACGGGGTGAAGGACGTGCGGGATGCACATGAGGTCAGAATTGGAGGAGTGGAAAATTCTCAGAGTATTGTATGGCTGTGGGAGGTTACAGAGGTAGCGAGAAAAGTCATAGACTAGAGTTTCAAGTTGCCACCTTTTGGGTGTGTATGACTCAAAGTCACAACAAGGCAGTGTGTTAAGACACCAAGTCACCCATAATGTCATTCTACATTAAATCAGAGATTTCTAATTAATCTTTTAACAATGTTAAATTCTGAATCTCATTCGTCAATGTGTAATCACAATCATACAGCACAGAAGGAGGTCATTTGACCCATTGTGTCTGTGATGCCTCTTTGAAAGACCTATCCAATTAGTCCCACTCCACTTGGCTTTCCCCCATAGTTCTGCAAATTTCTCCTTTTCAACTATTTATCCAGTTCCCTTTCAAAAGTTATTAATGAATCTGCTTCCACCACGCTTTCAGGCGATGTGTTCCAGATCACAGTAGCTCACTTATAAAAAAAATTCTCATCTCCTCTTTGATTCTTTGGTTGAACACCTTCGGTCTGTGTCTCTCTGGTTACCGGGCCTCCTGCCACTGCAAGCAGTTTCTCCTTATTTACTCTATTAAAACCCTTCAAGATTTGAAACACTTTGATAAATCTCCCTTGGCCTTCTCTGCTCTAAGGAGAACAATCCCAGCTTCTCCAGTTTCCCCACATTAACTGAAGTCCCTCATGCCTAGTAAATCTCCTCTGCAATCACTGGCTGGCATTCACAGCCACCCTGGAACTGGATACAACATTGCAGCTGGGACTGAACCAATGACTTGTAAAGGTTTCACCATAATGTTCTGCATTCTATTCTATGAATAAAGCCAAGGATGCCACATGCTTTTTTAACAACTTTCTCAACTTCTCTGAATACCTCCAAAGATTTACGTCCACACCCCCATCCTCGGTTTCTCTGTTCTTGTACACCCCGCACAATGGCCCCACTTAATTTACATTGCCTCTCTTTGTTCTTCTTTCCAAAGTGCATCACTTCACCCTCTTGGCATTAGGTTTCATCTCTCATCTGTTTGCTTATTTCACCAGTCTGTTTATGTCCTCATGAAGTCTGTTACTATTCTCCTCACTGTTTATTACATTTCCAAATCTTGTGTCACGTGAAAACTTCAACATTTTTTCCTGTATATAATAAATAACATTATAAGATTATATATATAATATATATCAGTTCAATCAGTGATTTTAACATTGAATCATCATCAGACAAGTTTTTAAAGGTCCCCAGTCTTTCAGTAAGTGAGTGAGTTAGTGAATGGGTGAGTGAGTACAATTCCCTCTAGTCTGAAAAACAACCATTCAGCACTATCTGTTCTCTGTCCCTTGGCCAATTTTATATCCCCTTTAATCCCTTGGGTTTTTAAGTTTTTAACAAGTCTATTTATGTGGTACTTTGTCAAATGTATTTCGAAAGTTCATATAAACAATATCTACTGCACGGCCTTCGTCATAATTGTCAATTAACTCGATCAACATATTTTTGCGTTTAACCTTTGCTAAATGTCATTCATTAAACCATGTTCTAATTTTGTCCCAGATTATTATCTCAAAGGTTCTCCACCACCTGGCATTATGTTGACTGACCTGTGCTTGGCAGGATTAACCCTCTCTCCTTTATTTAAGCAGTGCTGTAATATTTGCAATCCCCTAGCCCGAGTATCTAAGGAAGATTGTGGCCAGAGCCTCTCATCTTTCAATTTTCACTTCTCATCTGAACCCTCTACGTGTTGCTTGATTCCCTATCGTCTTATTAACCAAATATTATCAGGCACCCCCTTTGATTCCTAATATACTTTGCTCTTCCATGTCAGCTGTGAGGAGGTGGAAGCCAGGAGTGTAAAGTCAATGGCAGTCAGCACAGACAGACAACCGAAGGACAGCAGCCTTTCCGCCAGTAAGCCTGGACAGCGTGCCCAGGCCTCAGGGACAGAACCAGAGGGGGAATCACAGAGTCACGATGTGAAGTTCTCTGATTTAAATCCCAAATTTACCACCACGTCCCAGGATGAACCTGCAGATTTGGGGGACAGATCCCATGAAGACCCCAAAGATCGAGCAAATAAGGGAATGCTGGAGGATGACTTCTCTGAGCACGGAGGAGAAACCTCAAACCATGACGAGTGTGCAGAGAGCGAGAACAAAGTGCCAAGGCTGGGCACAGCAGCATTGATCCAGGAGGAGAGCACTGTACTGCAGGCCAGCACTGGCAAAGAGAGCTGCATCAAAGTGATTGGTAAAGATCAGCGCTGTTGTTGGGTCTTAGATATATGATCCTCATCCCCATACACCTACCCAGTGGGGTCATAGGATAGAGTCTCACACTGTCACATTCGGTTATCTAACGATGCAGCAAGATATATATTTATACATGACCCTTCACAACTCCAAAATGTCCCAAAACACCTGACAGCTAATTAAACCTTGTTGACATTTATTCGCTGCTATAAGGTAGGAAGTGGAGCCTCCAATTTGTGCACAGCAAGCTCCCACAAACAGCAGTTTGACATTTTTTTGCAGTGTTGGTTTGGGATTGGAGACCTCTCCTGCTCTTCAAATTATGACTATGGGATCTTTTGTAATTACCTGAGAGTGCAGAAGGAGCCTCTGTTTAACACCTCATCTGAGAAATAGCACTTCCAACAGTGCAGCACTTCCTCAGCACTACACTAGAATGTCAGCCTGGATTTTGGCTGAAGTCTCTGGAGTGGGACTTGAACCCATGACCTTCTGACTTAGAGACAAGAATGCTAACCACTGAGGTTCAATTGACACTGTGAGAAGCTATTATACACCAAGGTTGGCTGAGGGACAATCCCTGAGAAGGGACATTATTTGATCTCAGTCAGGATAAAGGGTCTATCATTAGCCTTGGATAAGTGAAAGCCAGGCCTGGCTCAATCCCCTGTATGCTGCCTATTCAGACATCCCTGTGGTGGAGCAGGGGTGGGAGTCACAGGGGGCAGGATGTGTGGGATTATACCCCAGTGTGAATTGACTGGGCCAATGTTGCCATGAGTCTAGTAGAGGATGCTGGTCTGATGCAAAACACCCGAATCTATCCAGTGAGATATGGAGCACAGTGGCCACTGTGGGCCACAAACAGAAGCCACTCTCTGGCTCCAAGACACTGTTTAAAGGGGGGACATACTGTCAGAGCCTTGTCTTCTCTGCCTATCAATCTCCAATCAGAGAAGAGATGAGTGCAGATCCCAAAGCTAAACCCTGAGGCTCACTTGCCTTGAAAATGGAGACCACCAGAAACAAAGCAGGAAATGATACAAGAGAGCATATCCGGTTCACATAGAGCCCACTCTATATCGGCACATTTTGTAAATCCCACCAGGGCCCCTGGAAAGGCATCAGAGCAAATGATGTGCCAGAAATTTGTGTCAAGTGGCCTGTGTTCAGAGGTTGAAATGTGGATGTCTCTGACAAGGCCAACGTTTATTGCCAATTCCTAATTGCGCTTGAGAAGTTGCTGGTGAGCTGTCTTCTTGAACCGCTTGAACCATGTGGTGTAGGTACACCCACAGTGCTGTTAGGGAGGGAGTTCCAGGGTTTTGACCCATTGACAGTGAAGGAACGGTGATGAACTGCTTCCATTGGCTGAAGGGTAGATAACCAGAGAGTACAGATTTAAGGTATTGGAGAGTCCAAACGCAGACTCGGTGACCGCTTTGCGGAACACCTTCGGTCTGTCCGCAAGCATGACCCAGACCTCCCTGTCGCTTGCCATTTCAACACTCCACCCTGCTCTCATGCCCACATGTCCGTCCTTGGCTTGCTGCAATGTTCCAGTGAAGCTCAACGCAAACTGGAGGAACAACACCTCATCTTCCGACTAGGCACTTTACAGCCTGCCGGACTGAATATTGAATTCAACAATTTCAGACCATGAACTCTCTCCCCTCATCCCCACCCCGTTTCTTCCCCCTCTTTTTTCCATATTCATTTTTATTTTTTATTTTTTATTTATTTATTCCCACTTATTTCAATTATTATCGTTTTTAAAATTTATTTCTATTTTATTCATTGTTTTATCCCCAGCTTTTAGCCTTTTCGATCTTTATTCCCATCACCATCCCCTCCCCCCACCCCACCACCATTCTGTCACTTTCCAGAGCGCTTACCCTGGTCCGGCCATTACCACATTCTACTTTCTACTCTTAGTATCACTATTAGCACCTCCTTTAGCCAGAACCACCACTATTAACACCCCTTTGACCTTTTGTTCATGACATCTTTGTCAATCTCTCCTTTGCCTCCACCTATCACTGGCCTTGTACCCAGCTTCACCTGCTCCAACACCCCCCCCCACCCCCCCCCCACCCTTAAACAGTGTAAATTTCACGACATTTGTACTTCCCCTTCAGCTCTGAAGAAGAGTCATACAGATCGTAACGTTAACTCTGTTTTTCACTCTACAGATGCTGTCAGACCTGCTGAGTTTTTCCAGCATTTTTTGCTTTTGTTACAGATTTAAGGTAATTGGCCAAAGAATCAGAGGCGACATCTTGAGGAAAGGAAATCTGCCGTCCTTATCTGATCTGGCCTACACTTGACCCCAGATCCATAGCAATGTGGTTGACTCTTAAATGCCCTCTGAAATGGTCTTGCAAGACACTCAGTTGTGTCAAACCACTACAAAGTAAAGGAAAACAAATGAAACCAGACAGATCACCAGCATCGACCTTGGCACCGGAAATGACAACAGCAATCGCAGCCCTGTTGACCCTGCAAAACTCTCCTTACTAACATCTGGGGGCATGTGCCAAAATTGGGAGAGCTGTCTCACAGACTAGTCAAGCAACAGCCTGACATAATCATACTTACAGAATCATACCTTACAGATAATGTCCCAAACACCACCATCACCATCCCTGGGCATGTCCTGTCCCACCAGCAGGACAGGCCCAGCAGAGGTGGCGACACAGTGATATACAGTCGGAGGGAGTTGCCCTGGGAGTCCTCAACATCGACACCAGACCCCATGAAGTATCATGGCATCAGGTCAAACATGGGCAAGGAAACCTGCTGCTGATTACTATGTACCACCCTCCTCAGTTGATGGATCAGTGCTCCTCCATGTTGGAGGAAGCATTGAGGGTGGCAAGGGCACAGAATGTACTCTGGGTGGGGGACTTCACTGTCCATTACCAAGAGTGACTCGGTAACACCGCTACAGAGAGAGCTGGCCAAGTCCTAAAGGACTTAGCTGCTAGACTGGGTCTACGGCAGGTGATGAGGGAACCAACAAGAGAGAAAAACATACTTGACCTCATCCTCACCAATTTACCTGTCACAGATGCATCTGTCCATGACATTATCGGTAGGAGCGACCACCACACAATCGTTGTGGAGATGAAGTCCCGCCTTCATGTTGAGGATACCCTCTATCATGTTGTGTGGCACTATCACGTGCTAAATGGGATAGATTTTGAACAGGTCTAGCAATCAAGATAGTGTATCCATGAGGCACAGTGGGCCACTAGCAGCAACAGAATTAGAACACAATCTGTAACCTCATGACCCGGCATATCCCCCACTGTACCATTACCATCAAGCCAGGGGATCAACCCTGGTTCAATGAAGTGTGTGGGAGGGCATGCCAGGAGCAGCACCAGGCATACCTAAAAATGTTGTGTCAACCTGGTGAAGCTACAACATAACATGCCAAACAAAATAAGCAGTAAGTGATAGACAGAGCTAAGCAATTCCACGACCAATGGATCAGATCTAAGCTCTGCAGTCCTGCCATATTCAGTTGTGAATGGTGGTGGACAATTAAACAACTCACTCGAAGAGGAGGCTCCATTAATATCCCCATCCTCAATGATGGGGGAGCCCAGCATATCAGTGCAAAAGACAAGGCTGAAGCATTTGCTACAACCTTCAGCCAGAAGTGTCGAGTGGATGATCCACCTCGGCCTCCTCCGGAGGTCCCCAGCATCAGAGATGTCAGTCTTCAGCCAATTCGATTCACTCCATGTGATATCAAGAAACAGCTGAAGGCACTCGATACTGCAAAGACTATTTGCCCTGACAATATTCCAGCAATAGTAGTGAAGACTTGTGCTCCAGAACTTGTCGTGCCCCTAGCCAAGATGTTCCAGTACAGCTACATCACTGGCACCTACCCGGCTTGTGGAAAATTACCCAGGTATGTCCTGTACACAAAAAGCAGAATAAATCCAACCGGGTCAATTACCGCCCCATCAGCCTACATTCGATCATCAGTAAAGTGATGGAATGGGTCATCAATAGTGCTATCAAGCAGCACTTGCTTAGCAACAACCCACTCTCTGATGCTCAGTTTGGGTTCCGCCAGGGTCACTCAGCTCCTGACCTCATTACAGCCTTGATTCAAACATGGACAAAAGAGCTGAACTCCAGAGGTGAGGTAAGAGTGACTGCCCTTGACATCAAGGCAGTTTTTGGCCAAGTGTGGCATCAAGGAGTCAATGAGAATCAGGGGGAAAACTCTCTGTTGGCTGGAGTCATACCTAGCACAAAGGAAGATGGTTGTGGTTGTTGGAGGTCAATCATCTCAGCTCCAGGACATCACTGCAGGAGTTCCTCAGGGTTAGTGTCCTCAGCCCAACCACCTTCAGCTGCTTCATCAATGACTTTCCTTCCATCATAAGGTCAGAGGTGGGGATGTTCGCTGATGATTGAACAATGTTCAGCACCACTCGCAACTCCTCAGATGCTGAAGCAGTCCATGTTCAAATACAGCATGACCTGGACCATATCTAGGCTGACAAGTGGCAAGTAACATTTGCGCCAAGCAAGTGTCAGGCAATGACCATCTCCAATAAGAGAGAATCCAACATCGCCCCTTGATGTTCAATGGCATTACCATCACTGAATCCCCCACTATCAACATCCTGGGGGTTACCATTGTCCAGAAACTGAACTGGACTAGCCATAGAAATACTGTGGCTACAAGAGCAGGTCAGAGGCTGGGAATCCTGTGGCAAGTAACTCACCTCCTGACTCCCCAAAGCCTGTCCACCATCTACAAAGCACCAGTCAGGAGTGTGGTGGAATACTTTCCACTTGCTTGAATGAGTGCAGCTCCCAGAACATGCAAGAAGCTTGACACTGTCCAGGACAAAGCAGCCGCTTGATTGGCACCACATCCACAAACATTCACTCCCTCCAACACCGACGCACAGATGTGTACCATCTACAAGATGCACCAAGGGTCCTCAGACAGCAGCTTCCAAACCCATGACCACTGCCATCTAGAAGGACATGGACAGTAGATAGATGGGAACACCACCACCTGGAAGTTCCCCTCCAAGTCACTCACCATCGTGACTTGGAAATATATCACCGTTCCTTCACTGTCGCTGCGTCAAAACCCTGGAACTCCCTCCCTAACAGCATTGTGGGCGTACCTACACCACATGGACTGCAGCAGTTCAAGAAGCAGTTCACCACCACCTTCTCAAGGGCAATTAGGGATGGACACTAAATGCTGGCCCAGCCAGCGAAGCCCACATGAATAAAAAAACCTCCTAACTGACTCCTTTACCAATGTCATTAACTTGTCGGGAACTCTCTGTGCTCTTGTTTTAAACCGTCTCCTGTGTAAAATTATTGAATGTCTTTCTGATCAGGAATATCATTGCTGATTGTGGATCTTGCTGTGCATAAATTTAGATCCCACCTTTATCGAATAAAAATGGCAGTGACCGTGAGGAGCTTTGGGACATATTGAGGATGTGACCGGTGATATAGAAATGCAGCCTCACTCTTCCCTTATATTTTCCATTGTTCTGGTGAAAAGATTGATGTAACTTGCAACCGGTTGCATTTCATTGAGTCTTATAGCACCAGGAGACCATTTGGCCCATTTTGTCTGTGCTGGCTCTTTGGAAGTGTTATCCAATTAGTCCCACTATCCCTGCTCTTTTTCATAGCCCTATAATTGGTTGCATTTGACTGTATGTGATTGGCTACGACACAGGGCGTTAGTTACACTGTTAATTAAGATACCACCCACCCTGATGCAGTTTTCATCTCTGCTTGCCAGATTATTGGCACTTCCACTGGGCAGTGGAAGATGCCCATTTTGGGCTGACATTAAAGGCATCTTCAGGTACAGCTGAGGTGTGACAAGTCTGCTGCTAATTTTCACCTGCAATCCCTTGTGGATTTTTGAACCTTAACAGTGTTCAGTATTTGATTTGCTCACCCTTACAGGTGCTTAATAAACTTTCCATTTCCCTCTTACCTCCCACAAGGGAGCATGTGTCACTCTGGCAGTTTGCCAGTTCAGTGTAATACAAGAGTTAGGATTATGATGGAATACTCTCTCCACTTGCCTGGATGGTGCAGTTCCAACAACACTCAAGAAACTTAACAACATCATCCAGGATAAAGCAGCTTGCTTGATTGGCATCCCACCCATCACCTTAAACATTCAATCCCTCAGCTGTTTCAACAATCTAATTGATTCCTGATCCCTCAGCTAAGCTTTGTTATGTTTCCTTGGCTGTGTGCCCAGACATCCATTAGAGTACTAAAACACCTGAGTCACAGAGAAAGCATTGCCTAATTGACAGCTCTGGCTCTCTGGTCTATTCTGTCAATTTCACTATGTTTATTTACACAAGATAAAGAGGTTTCAAGTGCTTTGAGTTTCTGCTATTGAAAATTTAAAGGATTTAGACGATTAACATATTTATTGGGCTGCAGTAAAAGCAATTTTTAGGAACGAATACTTTTTAAAGTCTTTTTTAATACATCCAATTGTCACTGTTGGGTTCATTTGTTTGCTATGGAGTGTAGAATAGGTGATTGGGCATGTAAGTGCATAAAAGTATTGGGGCCATGGGGGGGTGGGTGGGGGCATAGCTTTATATGGAAGAATGCAAAAGGAACCTTTCAAAGGGTTTCCTCATCCAGACTTCAGTTAATGACACCTCTAAGGCACCGTGAACCATGAATCCTTTAAAAGCTGGCCCAACTCCATGAACATATGAACGTATGATCATACGAACATTGTGGGGGACTAGGACATGCCTTACTCCGCAATGGAGCCTGCCAGGTCAGGAGTGCAAGGTGCAGGCTCATGATACCTAAACGGCACAGGTGAAAATTGGAAACCCAGAGAATGGGGTCTAGAATCCCAAAATAGGGCCCCAGCTGTCATTTTCATACCACCACAGAGTCCTCCTGACTCCATGAAAATTCAGCCCAATGTTTCAAGACAATGACCTTTCATCAGGACTGGGAAAAGTTAGAAATGTGATCGGGCAGAAGACAAGAGAGTTTAAATGACAACAGGGTTAGTGTGGCAAGGTCAAAGGCAATGGGACAAGTAAAGAAAGAAAAGATGTGCCCAAAAGAGGTGTGAATGGCAGCTGTCCGAAAGCAAAAATGAAAAAAAAAGGTACAACCAAAACCTGCAAAGAGAAAACAAAATGGAGGCAGAGATTACGCTCTGAATTTGTTGAACTCATTGTTGAACCTGGGAGACTGTAAAGTGTCTAATTGAAAGATGAGATGCTGTTCCTTCACCTTGCTTTGAGCTTCATTGGAACAGTGCAGGAGGCTGAGGACAGAGATGTCAGTGTGACAGCAAGATGGAGAATGAAAGTTACAGGCCACCAGAAGCTTGGGGTCATGCTTCTGGACTGAATAAAGATGTTCCGAGTTGCATTTCTTTACTTGTCCCATTCCCACTCCCTTTGGATTTGCATCATCAACTCTTTTGTCATTTATTCTCTCCTGTCTTCTGCCCTAACCATTTTGTTCATTCCTCCCTCCCCTTTCCCTGCCTCTATCTCTACTCAATTGAGACCTATCGCAGATCTAGCTTTTTCCAGTACTGATGAGAGGTCATGACCTGAAATGTTAACTCTGTTTCTGTCTCCACAGATGCTGGCAGACCTGCTGAGTATTTCCAGCATTTTCTGTTTTCAGTTCAGATTTCCAGCATCCGGAGTATTTTACTTTTGTATTTACAAAAGGGAAAATGCATTTAAATGCATTAAATTTTTTGAGGATGTACCTAGTAGGGTAGATAAAAGGGAACCAGTAGATGTAGTATACTTGGATTTCCAAAAGACATTCAAACAATGTCACACAAAAGGTTAATATGCAAGATAAGGGCTCGTGAGACTGGGGGTAGTATAAAAGCATGATGGAGGATTCACTAATAGACAAGAAGCAAAGAGTAAGGATAAATATTGAATTTTCAAGTTGGCAGGCTGTGACAACAGTGGAATGCCACAAGGATCAGTGCTGGGGACTCGGCTATTTACAATCTATATTAATGACAAACAAAGAAACAGAGAGTAATATATCAAAGTTTGCTGACGATACAAAGCTAGGTGGGAAGGTAAGCTGTGGGGAGGGCAAAGAGATACGACTGATTACGTGAGTGGACAACAAGGTGACAGATGGAGCATCATGTGGAAAAGTGTGAGGTTATTCACTTTGATCGTAAGAAAAGAAAAGCAGGATATTTTTTAAAAGGTGAGAAACTTGTAAGTGTTGATGTTCAGTGAGACTTGGGTGTGCTCATACAAGGAACACAGAAAGTTAGCATGGAGGTTCAGCAAGCAATTAGGAAGGCAAATGGCATGTTGGCCTTTATTGCAAGGGGATTGGAGTATGGGAATAAAGAAGTCTTGCAACAGTTGTACAGAGATTTGGTGAGACCACACCTGGAATACTGTGTACAGTTTTGGTCTCCGTATTTAAGGAAGGATACACTTGCATTGGAGGCGATACAGTGAATGTTCACTAGATTGGTCCCTGGGATGAGGGGGTTGTCCTATGATGAGAGGCTGAGTAAATTGGGTCTAATTTCTCTGGAGTTTAGAAGAATGAGAGGCGATCTCATTGAAACCTATAAGATTCTGACGGGGTTTGATAGGGTGGACACTGAGAGATTGTTTCCCCTGTTGTTTTCTTCACTCAGAGTTGTGAATCTTTGGAATTCTCTACCTCCGAGGGTTGTGGACACTCCATCATTGAATGTATCCAAGACAGAGGTTGATAGTTTTTGGTTCTTCAGGAAATGAAGAGGATTGGATTTGAGGTAGAAGATTACCAATGATTGTACTGAATGGTGGAGCAGGCTCGAGGGGCCGAATGGTCTACTCCTGTTGCTATGTCTTATGTTATTATGTCATGGAGGGATTTATAAACAAGGACAATAATTTTAAAATCAACCGTGAAAAATACAATAAAGGGAATAGCTGCACAGGTTCTGCTTCTCTCCTCATTGCTTCAGGGTCCAGGATTGAAGAATTCTGGTTAGGCGGCTCCCAAAAGCATACGCTTGACAATGGCTGCCTCTCCTGTCAAGATTCCTCCTGCTGAGGGAGGATTCAGCACTTCCCCTAGTGCCTCATCAGAGCAGCAGATGGCAGCACAGGAGCCTTATACCAGGGCCAAATCTACCATTGGTCCTGTCCCTCTCTCCCCTTCCCAAAAGTGATTCTGCTAATAATTCTGTCCCTCTCTAATCATGGAATCAGTGACCTTGTATCCCTTCTCCCTTCAGAGGACAGACCCCCACTTCCGGCTCCATTTGAGCATCGCTTTGTATCATTCCAAAAAGTGCCCGTGAGCAGCCTGTACAAGTTCAACCTGAAGGAGGTGCTCGGAGGGTAAGAGAGCATTTTTGGCAAAATCATAAAATAAAGTAATATATTTGGGCATTGTCAATAATTAAATAATGATAAATGCATAAAATGTTAGAGTAGTATATTAGAATGATCTTGTGAGTGAATGTATCGGACTATGAGAGGGAGTGGGATGTTGACATGTAGAGTAAGGGGTTAGTGTCAGAGTGAGAGAGAGTGTGGTATATCAGTGTTACAGTGAGGGGTTAGTGTCAGAGTGAGAGTGGGTGTAGTATATCAGTGTTACAGTGAGGGGTTAGTGTCAGAGTGAGAGTGGGTGTAGTATATCAGTGTTACAGTGAGGGGTTAGTGTCAGAGTAAGAGAGAGTGTGGTATATCAGTGTTACAGTGAGGGGTTAGTGTCAGAGTGAGAGAGAGTGTGGTATATCAGTGTTACAGTGAGGGGTTAGTGTCAGAGTGAGAGAGAGTGTGGTATATCAGTGTTACAGTGAGGGGTTAGTGTCAGAGTGAGAGAGAGTGTGGTATATCAGTGTTACAGTGAGGGGTTAGTGTCAGAGTGAGAGAGAGTGTGGTATATCAGTGTTACAGTGTGGGGTTAGTGTCAATGTGAGAGTGGGTGTAGTATATCAGTGTTACAGTGAGGCGTTAGTGTCAGAGTGAGAGAGAGTGTGGTATATCAGTGTTACAGTGAGGGGTTAGTGTCAGAGTGAGAGTGAGTGTGGTATATCAGTGTTACAGTGAGGGGTTAGTGTCAATGTGAGAGTGGGTGTAGTATATCAGTGTTACAGTGAGGGGTTAGTGTCAGAGTGAGAAAGAGTGTGGTATATCAGTGTTACAGTGAGGGGTTAGTGTCAGAGTGAGAGTGGGTGTAGTATATCAGTGTTACAGTGAGGGGTTAGTGTCAGAGTGAGAGAGAGTGTGGTATATCAGTGTTACAGTGAGGGGTTAGTGTCAGAGTGAGAGAGAATGTGGTATATCAGTGTTACAGGGTTTGGTTACGTGTTGCAGGTTTAAGGTAAGGGTTACAGGTTCGAGTTCGGATTAGCATGAGTGGTTCAGAGCGCGGTATAATAAGCTCCCCTCCCCTTTCCCATTGGCTGTAGCACTGTTACTGATTTATTCTAGGGGACGATTTGGAAGTGTCCATCGCTGTACACACCAATCCTCAGGTCTGCAACTCGCCATGAAAATCATCAAAATTCGATCTGTCAAAGAAAAGGTAAGGATGAAAATGCCTTTTCTGCAAATCCTGGAACATCTGCATCATACAGATAATTCCAGTCGTAACGGAGAGCCCCACTCAGGCAGACGAGGACTGAAAGGATTGTGATCCCTGCTGTACTTCACTTACCTGAGGACAACGAAAGTTTGAATTAAGGTCTCCTGAGGCTGGAATGTTTGGCTGAGTTGAGAATATTTAAATTTACTCTGAGACTGTGTGGTGCCATTCTGACAGCACTCTTATAAACAGTGCACCACATGTCCCATCCTCCATTGTTCCCGTGCTCTCATATTCCATCAGCTTCTCCTTTATAAAACTGGAAATATTCCTCATAACACTTGAGTGAATTTCATTTTCAAGCATATGTTGTTCAGAATTACCAACTATTTTTGGACTGAGCAACTCCCATTTTCCCAACCAAACTCTGCAGGAACCTCCTCAAACTGCTGCATTCACTCAACCATTTCAACACACGCTGACTGTCCGGAGCCTGCTCAGCACCTCTCCCAGCATAGTGATAAAAGCAAAATACTGCGGATGCTGGAAATCTGAAACAAAAATAGAAAATGCTGGAAAAACTCAGCAGGTCTAACAGCATGTGTGGAGAGAGAAGCAGAGTTAACATTTTGAATCTGCCTGATCCTTCTTCAGAGCAGCATAATAATATTCAGCTCAGTGATCATTGTCTCCTTCAGCTCCCTGACTTCCCCTAATCTCTTTGGCTACCTAATTTGTCTTGCTCCCCTGCTCTTTCCCCATTGCCCTGCACTTTTTTCCATTTCAATTATTTATCCACTTCTCTTTTGAAAGTTACTATTGAATCTGATTCCATCACCCTATCAGAGTGCAGTACAGATCGGAACAACTGGCAGTGTTAAAACAATTCTCCTCATCCTGTCTCTGGTTCTTCAATTCAAATCTTCGGTTTGTGCCCTCAGTCACTAGCCAACAATCTGTGTGGAATCCTTTTCAATGTCACTTCCTTCAGGTCACTGGATAAAATGAAGATCTTGATATTATTTGCGAATAGTGTAAACTAGATCCGGTAAGTGGAGGGAGAAGGGTTTTCACATTAAACCTCTGTTCTGGGGGACCTCTGCCTCAGTGTAGGTGTGGTAGGTGTGAGAACTGGTGTGCACTGTGCTGACCACAGCAGCCCTGTGTGACAGGCTGATTCTGACCATTGTTGCTTCCCTCGTCTCCATTCGAACGCATGTTTATTGAAATAACAATATCTTACATGTTTGAGTGAGGGACAGAGGGAAATGAGTTCAAGGTCACAGTTCCTGCCAGTCTCCCGTAGGCCAATAGGGAGCCTGCTGAGCGAGATTGCTTTAACGAGTGAATGAGAATCAATGTATAAGGCGAGTGCGAAACCTGAACACGAGTGTCTCCACAGACAGAGGGCATCACTCTGGCACCAGGATTTCTGAAGGGAACAGACAGTGTGAACTACTGAAGGTCAAATAATTTACAACAGCTTCATTCAGCAGCACAGCTCACAGCCTGACAGAGTTGGCAATGCAGAGAGCAAACAGCTGAGTCAGGGGGAGAGCTGAGAAAGGGGAGGTGGTGGTATTGTCACTGGGCTAGTCATCCAGAAACCTGGGGACCTGATTTGAATCCCACTGCCACAAATGGAGAAATTTAAGTTCAATCAATAAAAACCAAGAATTAAAAGTCTAATGATGACCGTGAAACCACTGTCATAATGTCACTTAGGGAAGGAAATCTGCCATCCTCACCCGGTCTGGTCTACATGTGACTCCAGACCCACAGCAATGTGGCTGACTTTTAACTGCCCTCTGAAATGGTCTCGAAAGCCACTCAGTTGTATCAAACTTCTAGACCGTCAATAAGGAATGAAACTGAACAAACAGCCTGGCATCAGTCAGAAACGACAACAGCAAACTCAGCCCTGTCGACCCTGCAAAGTCCCCCTCACTACCTTCTGGGGGGCTAGTGCCAAAATTTAGAGAGCTGTCCCACAGACGAGTCAAGCAACAGCCTGATGTCATCCTTTTGGAATCATATTTGGGGAGGTGATGGCGTAGTGGTATTGTCACTGGACTAGTGATCCAGAGACCCAGAGTAATACTCTGGGTACCTGAGTTCAAATCCCACAACGGCAGATGGTGAAATTTAAATTCAATAAAATATCTGGAATTAAAATGTCTGATGATGACCATGAAACCATTGCCAATTGTTGTCAAAACCCATCTGGCTCACAAATGCCCTTTAGGGAAGGAAATCTGCCGTCCTTCCCTGGTCTGGCCTACATGAGACTCCAGACCCACAGCAATGTGGTTGATTCTTAAATGCCCTCTGAACAAGGGCAATTAGGAATGGGCTTAAATGCTGCCCTAGCCAGCGACACCCACATCCCATGAACGAATAATTAAACAAAAGATAATGTCCCAGATACCAACATCACCATTCCTGATATCGGCACAGTGGTACACAGTCGGGAGGGAGTTGCCCTTGGAGTCCTCTCAACATCGACTATGGACTCCATGAAGTCTCATGGCATCAGGTCAAACATGGGCAAGGAAACCTCCTGCTGATTACCATGTACCGCCCACCCTCAGCTGATGAATCAGTGCTCCTCCATGTTGAACACCACTTGGAGGAAGCACTGAGGGTGGCAAGGGGCAGAATGTACCCTGGATGGGGGACTTCAATGTCCACCACCAAGAGTGGCTTGGTAACACCACTACTGACCGAGCTGGCCTAGTCCTAAAGGACATAGCTGCTAGACTGGGTCTGTGGCAGGTGGTGAGTGAACCAACGAGAGGGAAAAACATACTTGACCTCATCCTCACCAACCTGCCTGCCGCAGATGCATCTGTCCATATCGGTAGGAGTAACCACTGCACAGTTGTTGTGGAGACGAAGTCCCGCCTTCACATTGAGGATACCCTCCATCGTGTTGTGTGGCACTACCACTGTGCTAAATGGGACAGATTTCGAACAGACCTAGCAATTCAAGACTGGACATCCATGAGGCGCTGTGGGCCATCAGCAGCAGCAGAATTGTACTCGAACACAACCTGTAACCTCATGGCCTGGCATATCCCTCACTCTACCATAACCACCAAGCCAGGGAATCAACCCTGGTTCAGCGAAGAGTGCAGGAGGGCATGCCAGGAGCAGCACCAGGCATACCTAAAAATGAGGTGTCAACCTGGTGAAGCTATAAAACAGGACTACTTGCATGCCAAACAGTATAAGCAGCAAGTGATAAACAGAGCTAAGCGATTCCACAACCAACAGATCAGATCTAAGCTCTGCAGCCCTGACACATCCAGTCATGAATGGCGGTGGACAATTAAACAGCTCACTGGAGCAGGAGGCTGTACAAATATCCCCATCCTCAATGATGGGGGAGCCCAGCACAGCAGTGCAAAAGATAAGGCTGAAGCATTTGCAACAATCTTCAGCCAGATGTTCCGAGTGGATGATCCATCTTGGCCTCCTCCGGAGGTCCCCAGCATCACAGATGCAAGTCTTCAGCCAATTTGATTCACTCCATGTGATATCAAGAACTGACTGAAGGCACTGGATACCGCAAAACCTGACAACATTCCAGTACTGAAGACTTGTGTTCCAGGACTTGCTGCACCCCTAGCCAAGCTGTTCCAGTACGGCTACAACACTGGCACCTACCTGGCTAGGTGGAAAATTGCCCAGGTATATCCTATACACAAAAAGCAGGACATATCCAACCCTATCATCAGCAAAGTGATGGGAGGGATTATCAACAGAGCTATCAAGTGGCACTTGCTCAGCAATAACCTGCTCACTGATGCTCAGTTTGGATTCCACCAGAGGCCACTCAGCTCCCCCTGGCTTTGCTACAGCCAAACACGGACAGGATGGCAGCATGGTGATAATGTTACTAGGTTAATAATCCATAGGCCCAGGTTGATGGCCTGGAAACACAGTTCAAATCCGATCAGAGAATTTAAATTTGACAAATAAATCTGAAATAAAATGCTAGTCTCAGTAATGATGATCATGAAACCACTGGATTGTCATAAAAACCCATCTGGTTCATGAATATCCCTTCGGGAAGGAAATCTGCTGCCCTTACCCGGTCTGGCTTACATGTGACTCCGGATCCACAGCAATGTGGTTAACTCTTCACTGGCCTCTGAAATGGCCTAGCAAGCCACTCCATGGGGGCAATTAGGGATGGACAACAAATGCTGATTCTCACCTCCCATGAACAAATAATAAAAAATCCAAAATACCTGAATTCAATAGGTGAGAGTGAGAGTGACTGTCCTTGACATTAAGGCCACATTTGACCGAATGTGGCATCAAGGAGCCCGAGCAAAACTGGAGTCAGTGGGAATCGGGGGAAATCTCTCGACTGGTTGGAGTCATACACAGCACAAAGGAAGATGGTTGTGGTTGTTGGAGGTCAATCATCTCAGCTCCAGGACATCACTGCAGGAGTTCCTCAGGGTAGTGTCCTTGGCCCAACCATCTTCAGCTGCTTCATCAATGACCTTCCTTCCATCATAAGGTCAGAAGTGGGGATGTTCGCTGATGATTGCACAATGTTCAGCACCATTCATGACTCCTCAGATACTGAAACAGTCCATGTCCAAATGCAGCAAGACCTGGACAATATCCAGGCTTGGCCTGACAAGTGGCAAGTAATATTTGTGTCATACAAGTGCCAGGCAATGGCCATCTCCAACAAGAGAGAATCTAACCATTGCCCCTTGACATTCAATGGCATTACCATCACTGAATCCCCCACTATCAACATCCTGGGGTTACCATTGACCAGAAACTGACTGGACTCGCCATATAAATACTGTGGCTACAGGAGGGGGCCAGAGGCTGGGAATTATTTATACCATTTAAATCAATTAAACAATTACTTAAAACTGGAGAAAGGGATAGACCAAGTAATTACAGACAATCAGTCTAAACTTGGAGGTGGGAAAGTTATTGCAAAAAATTGAGCTGTATAAAAGTATGAGGGACCTAGATGGAGTGGATAGGAAGGACTTGTATCCATTCATAGAGAGGTCAATAACTGGGGCCTGAATTTTTTAGGCAGCGGGCAGGATCGGCGGGAGCGGGCGGGGGTGGGGCCGGAGCTGATCGTCACCTGCGATCAGCTCCGTGTCACCATTTTACACGGGTGGGCCAATTAAGGCCTGCCCAGCGTAAGATGCAACCGATAGCACTCAGCACTACCTGTACAGGCAGGGGGAGGAGGGAGAGTCAGGGCCAGCGCTCTTTCACGCAGGCCGCGAAAGAGCACTTCAATCTCCCTTAGGCACAGAGCTGCCTTAAGGAGATTGAAGGGCTTCTGAAATTATTAAATACAAGATTTATAAATTCATTTAAACATATCTCCTCATGTGACTGTGTCACAGGAGATGGGAGATGTTTTTATAGTTAGGAAAAAATTTTAATTTTATTAATAAAACCTTCAGGACACCTTATCCCGCTCGTGGATGAGGCTTTCTAAAATACGTGAAGGCCACCTGGCCGTTTCGCCTGCCTGCCAACCTTAAGGTTGGATGGGCAGCGTTAACAATTTGATTAATCACTTCCTTTATGGCCTTAAAAGGCTGTTTCAATATCGGTGGGCATGGAGCCGGCTCCAGCATGCACCCGCCAAATTAAACATCACGAGACAACGCAGTGACATCGGGATGCACGCCCGGCCTCATTACGCGTTATTTTACACGTCAGCGTGTCAGGCACACCGCCGCATGCCGACTGAAACATCCTGCCCAGGGGATAGAGATTTAGGGTGGGATTTTCTGGCACCCCCACTGGTGGGCATTATTTTGGGCAGAAGGGTAAATTTGGAGAGCTGTAAAAACTCAAAGGCTCTCCAAATTTAGTGGACATGCCCACGATGATGGCCCTGGGTTCCGGTGGTTGGAATACCCTGCCAATAAAGTACTTGGTAAAGAGATTGGTGTGGAATTGAGGAGTAATTTTGTTACCCAGAGGGTAGCGGGGATCTGGAACTGAAATGGTTATAGATGCAGAAATACCCATCAAAAAACCAGCAAGATATGCACATGAGAGAGCGACAGGGAATGGACCAGGAAGTGGAAGCTGGGATTAGACTGGATCGATATCTTCAGGCTGGCACAGAGATGATGGGCCAAACGGTCTCTTTCTGTGAAGTATATTTTTCCATGTTTCTAAGAAAGTTTGATGAAAAGAATTCAGTATCTCGGATCTCTCCCTTACTGTCTCCGTTCAGTATCTCTGATCTCTCTTGCTCTGACTCTCCACATTCAGTATCGCTGATCTCTCTCTCGCTCTGACTCTCTCTGTTCAGTATCTCTGATCCCTCTATCTCTCTGTGACTCTGATCTTTCCTTCTCTGACTCTCTCCATTCACGATCTCTAATCCCTCTCTCTCTTTAACTCTCCACGTTCAGTATCTCTGATCTCTCTCCCTCTTTCTGTCTGACTCTCTCCATTCAGTGTCACTGATTCCGCTCTGTCTGACTCTCTACATTCAGTATCTCTGATCACTCTCTCTCTCTCTCTCTCTCTCTGAGTCTCTCCATTCAGTATCCCCGATCTGTCTTTTTCTCTGGCTATCTCCATTCATTATGTCTGATCTCTATCCATCTGACCCTCTCCATTCAATATCGCTGATCTCTCTCTACCTCTCTCTCTGACACTCTCTGTTCAGTATATCTGATCTCTCTCGCTCTGATTCACTCCATTCAGCATCTTTGATCTCTCTCTCTGTCTCTCTCTCTTCAGTGTCTCTGATCTCTCTCTCTGTGACTCTCTGCACTCAGTACCTCTCTCTCTCTATCTCCATTCAGTATCTCTGATCTCTTTCTCTCTCTCGAATTCTCTCTGTGCAGTACCTCTGATACCCCTCTCTCTGACACTCTCCATTCAGTATCTCTGATATCTCTCTCCTTCTGACTGTCTCTGCTCAGTATCTCTGATCACTCTCTCTCTCTCTGACTCTCGCCATTCATTATCTCCGATATCTCCTTCTCTCTGGTTCTCTCTATTCAGTATCTCTGATCTCTATCTCTCTACGAGTCTGTCTGTTCAGTTTTTCTGATCTCTCTCTATCACTCTCTCCGTTCACTATCTCTGATATCTCTCCCCCTCTTAGTCTCTCTGTTCAGTATCTCTGATCCCTCTCTCTCTGACTCTCTCTGTTCAGTATCTCTGATCCCTCTCTCTCTCTGACTCTTGCCATTCATTATCTCCGATATCTCTCTCTCTCTCTGATTCTCTCCGTTCAGTATCTCTGATCTCTCTCCCTGTGATTATCTGCATTCAGTATCTCTGATCCCTCTCTCTCTCTCTGACTCTCTCCCTTCTCTATCTCCAATCCCTTTCTCTGACTCTCTCTGTTCAGTAACTCTTATCTTTCCCTCTCTGACTCTCTTCATTCAGTATCTCTAATCCCTCTCTCTCTCTTTGACTCTCCACGTTCAGTATGTCAGATCTCTCTCCCTCTCTCCCTCTCTCCCTCAGACTCTCTCCATTCAGTGTTCCTTATCTCTCTCTCTCTTTCTGACTGTCTATTCAGTATCTCTGATTTTACTATCTCTGACTCTCTCCATTCAGTATCTCTGACTCTTAATCAGTATCTCTGAACTTTCTCTGACTCTCTCCACTCAGTATGTCTCATCTCTCTCTCTCTCTTTCTTTCTCTGAGTCTCTACGTTCAGATCCCAGATCTCTCTCCCTCTCACTCTCTCCATTCAGTACCTCTGACCTCTCTCTCTGACTATCTCCATTCAGTATCTCTGATCTCTCTCGCTCTGACTCTCTCTGTTCAGTACATCTGATCTCTACCTCTCTCTCTCTCTCTGACTCTCTCCTTTCTGTATCTCTGATCACTCTCTCTCTGATTCTCTCCATTCAATATCTCTGAACTCTCTCTCTCTGCTCAGTGGCTCTCTCCATTCATTATCTCCTATCTCTCTGTCTCTCTCTCCCTGATTCTCCATTCAGTATCTCTCTCCCTCAGACTCTCTCCATTCAGTGTCCCTTATCTCTCTATCTCTCTCTCACTCTCTCTCTGACTCTCTCGATTCAGTATCTCTGATCTTTCTCCTTCTGACTCTCACCATTGAGTATCTCTGATTTCTCTCTCTCTCTGACTCTCTTAATCAGTATCTCTGAACTCACTTTGACTTTCTCCGTTCATTATGTCTCATCTCACTCTCTCTCTCTTTCTCTGTGTCTCTCCATTCAGTATCTCTGAGCTCTCTCCCTCTCACTCTCTCCATTCAGTACCTCTGATCTCTCTATCTCTCTGATTCACTCCATTCATTATCTCTGAACTCTCTCCCACTCACTCTCTCCATTTAGTACCTCTGACCTCTCTCTCTCTTTCTATGACTCTCTCCATTCAGTACCTCTGACCTCTCTCTCTCTCTCTGACTATCTCCATTCATTATCTCTGATCTCTCTCTCTCTGACTCTCTCCGTTCAGTCCCTCTGATCTCTTGATCTCTTGTTCTGAATCTCTCTGTTCAGTATATCTGATCTCTATCTCTCTCTCTCTCTCCCTTCTGTATCTCTGATCTCTCTCTCTCTGATTCTCTCCATTCAGTATCTCTGATTTCTCTCTCTCTCTGACTCTCTTAATCAGTATCTCTGAACTTTCTCTGACTCTCCCCATTCAGTATGTCTCATCTCACTCTGTCTCTCTTTCTCTGAGTCGCTCCGTTCATTTCTCTGATCTCTCTTGCTCTCACCCTCCATTCAGTGACTCTGATCCCTCTCTCCACGTTCAGTAATTCAGATCTCTCTCTCTCTCTCTGACTCTCTCCATCCAGTATCTCTGATCTCTCCCTCTCTCTCTCTCTCTGATTCTCTCCATTCAGTATCTCTGATCTCTCTCTCTGTGACTCTCTCCATTCATTATCTGCTATCTCTCTCCCCCTCTGACTCTCCCCATTCAGTATCTCTGATCTCTCTCTCTGTGACTCTCTCCATTCATTATCTGCTATCTCTCTCCCCCTCTGACTCTCCCCATTCAGTATCTCTGATTTCTCTCTCTCCCTGACTCTCCATTCAGTATCTCTGGTTTCTCTCTCTCTGACTCTCTTAATAAGTGTCTCTGAACTCTCTCTGACACTCTCCATACAGTATTTCTCATCTCAATCTCTCTCTCTCTTTCTCTGAGTCTTCCCGTTCAGTATCTCTGATCTCTCTCCCTCTCCATTCAGTACTTCTGATCTCTCCCTCTCTCTTTCTCTTTCTCTGACTATCTCCGTTCAATAGCTCTGATCTCTCTCTCTCTCTGACTCTCCCTATTCTGTATCTCCATTCCCCCTCCCTCTCTCTCTCTCTGACTCTCTCCATTCAATATCTCTGATCTCTCTCTCTCTCCCACTCTCTCCGTTCAATAGCTTTGATTTCTCTCTCCCTCTCTGACGCTCCCCATTCAGTACCATTTGAGCTCTCTTTCTCTGACTCTCTCTGTTCAGTATCTCTGATCTCTCTCTCTCTCTGACTCTTTCCATTCAGTATGTCTGATCTCTCTCTCTCTCTGACTCTTTCCATTCAGTATGTCTGATCTCTCTCTCTCTCTGACTCTTTCCATTCAGTATCTCTGATCTCTCCTTCTCTGACTCTTTCCATTCAGTACCTCTGACCTCTCTCTCTCTGACTTTCTCTGTTCAGCATATCTGATCTCTCTCTCTCTGACTCCCTCCCTTCCTTATTTCTGATCTCTCTCTCTCTGACTCCCTCCCTTCCTTATTTCTGATCTCTCTCTGTCTCTGACTCTCTCCATTCTGTATCTCCCTCTCCCTGAGTGTCTCCATTCAGTATCTCTGATCTCTCTCTCTCAGGCTCTCTCCATTCAGTACCTCTGATCTCTCTTTCCCTCTGACTGTCTCCATTCAGTATATCTGATCTCTCACTCTCTCTGACTCTCTCCTTTCAGTATCCCTGATCTCTATCTCTCTGACTCTCTCCATTCACTATCTCTAATCCCTCTCTCTCTCTTTAACTTCTACGTTCATTATCTCTGATCTCTCTCCCTCTTTCTGTCTGACTCTCTCCATTCTGTGTCGCTGATTCCTCTCTCTGTCTGACTCTCTACATTCAGTATCTCTGATCTCTCACTTTCTCTATCTCTGAGTCTCTCCATTCAGTATCCCTGATCTCTCTCTCTGTCTCTGGCTATTTCCATTCATTCTGTCTGATCTCTATCCATCTGACCCTCTCCGTTCAGTACTGCCGATCTCTCTCTACCTTTCTCTCCAATCCCTCTGTTCAGTATATCTGATCTCTCTCTCTCTCTGGCTCACTCCATTCAGTATCTTTGATCTCTCTCTGTCTCTCTCTTCAGTGTCTCTGACCTCTCTCTCTGCGAATCTCTGCACTCAGTACCTCTCTCTATTTCCATTC